>NW_007731015.1:98404-104553 GCF_000696425.1 Galeopterus variegatus | reverse complement strand
TGTTTGACACTCCTACTCAATTTCCCATTACCTGAGATGACTGTTACCCTTCATCTTCTTGCCTCAAAGTTCTCCCACCCCCTCCCACTAGCCTAACTCTCAGAAGATGATTTAAAGATGATTTAGCCTCATAATTTATGGATTAATTGGATGCTGGATATCAGAACCTCTTCTTTTACTTACCTAAAAATATGAAAACTTAGCTATGTTTGTATCCATAGTGCTGCCTTCTACTCGTTGAAATGGAAGAAATGTCCCCTGCTCTAACAAGACCACCTCCCCCACCAGAGATGCGGCACTCTCACCAGAACAAATCTAATGACTTTCTTCACTTTCCTTGAAAAAATGGAAGAGCCCCTGCTATCATCACAGCTGAACCCTTCGTGCATCTGAATTTGGTCCCCTGGGTCTTCCCAGGACTTCTCTACCTGCCTCCGCTTTGCATCACCAGCCTCTGCCTCCCCAGGGGTTTATTCCCACTGATAAACCATCAGACCCTCAGGGCCCATCTCTTCACTGTGTTTAAAGAGCAGCCACAATCACAACAGAAACAGCAAAACTTTGACCATAGTTAATTTTTCTTCATTCTTCTCAGCAAAGCTACAAATGATCGCCCTCACTTACTACCTTCATTTCACTACTTTCCATTCACTTTCTAGTCCTCCTCAAAAGATTTATATCTATCTATATATATATATATATTTTTTTTTTTTTGAGAAGGAAATACACAACTGTGCTACAAAACCCAAGTAGTACAAGATGTAAGCACCCATTCTATCGTTGATCCCCAATATTCATGTTTCTCCTTCTTGAAGTTATTTTTTTTTTTTTTTTGCACAAATTATTGCATGCTTTGCTTTTCCACTTAACAATTTGTAAAGAAGATCTTTCATGTAAGTGTACTCAGGTCTGTCTCATTCTTTTTTACCACTTCATGTCTTGCCATCACATTAAGGTATTTACACAGTTCCCTACAATGAGGACTCAGATTGCTTGCAATCTCTTGCTAATATGGAAAATACTGCTTTAAAAATCATCGTAATTATATTTTTATGGCATGTATTTATAGTATTAACTCTTAAAAGTAGAATTATTGAATCCCAGGATGTGTTCATTTACAATTTTGGTAAATGTTATGAAATTGTCTTCCAGGGGATATGTGTGACTGTTTCTCCATACCCTCACTAATACAGCATAGTAAGGAAATTTTGCTTTTTTGCCAAATGCATTAATTGAAAACTGGACCAGCAAATGTAATTCTAATTACATTCATATTGCTATGCTTGAGGCTGATTATATCTTCAAATTTTGAAGAGCTTTCCATTTTTTTTCTAAATTCATGTCTTTACCCATTTTTTTTTCTATTGGGTTGTTCATAATTTTCTCATTGATTTGTTGATTTTTATAGGCAGTGTATATATTAAGAAAATTAGCATATCAGCACAGGTATTACTGAAATATCTAAGTTACTAAGTTTGTAATTTTTGCTTTTTATTTTTCTTGCCTGGAAAAACTTAATTTTGATGAACTCAAATTTATAAAAACTCTTAATAGATTTTGAATGATGCTGAGAATGATTTTAGACCATGCTTATAAAGACATTTTCTAATTAAGAATATAAGAGAATCTGCCAACATTTTAGTTTCATATTTTTATAATTTAATTTTTTACTTTTAAAACGTTGGTCCTTCTGAAGCTTATTTGGTCTAACACTTGAGAGAGGAACGCTAGCCCATTTATTTTCTTTAGATATTGTCCAATTATCTAGCACCACCTAATCAACACTTGCCTGCCCCATTCCCCATCCCTCTCCACTGATTTAGAATTCCACTTGCACCAGCAACTAGAAATAACAATCCATATACATTAAGGACTATGTCTGGCTTCTCAGTTATATTGACTATTTGTGGCTAATAGTAGTGTTTCCTGTGGTTTTATAACATTTTTTCTCATATGAGTAATCTTTGTTCATTATTCTTCCACACCAGATTTTACTGGATATTATTGTAAGTTAACTGTTTTCTATATAGACTTTAGAATCAACTTGCAAAATTCCATAAAAAATTCTGGAGTAAACTTATTAGGATGAAGTTTAAATGAATAGATTGGAAACAGATATATTTATTATTATTTTTTATTTATTTATTTATTTTTTCTTTTTTCATGTCCGGCAACGGATCGCAACCCTCAGTGTCGCGCCCATACCGGACCAGGACCAGCAACGGGATCGCAACCCTCGGTGTTGCGCCCACAGCTCGCTCAGCCAGTGAGCGGGAACCGGTCTGTATGTGGGATCCAAACCCTTGGCGGGAGCGCTGCCGCGCTCTCAAGCGGCGCACTGCAGCAGTGCGCCACCTGGCCGGCGCAGAAACAGATATATTTATGATGAGTCATTTCATCAAAGTACAAACACAATCAAAATTTCAACTTGTTTAATTTTTCTTTTATAACTTGGGTAGTTTTAGTTAACACTTCATTAATACAGACTTTATGGAGTTCTTATTAGACTTATTTGTAATTTGATGCTACTTGGACTATTCTAAAATTATATTTTTAGCTAGTCATTGTTCCAAGCGCTGTTTCACTCAAGAGTAGATTTTGTCTCCAACAATCCTCTGAAATGTTTGCTGTCAAGAAAACCAATGATCGCTCTTTTGCAGAACCCGGTGGCCACTTTATCCTTCTTGATTTTGATTTTCAGCAGCATTTGAACCTACACCCAATCTATCTTCCTTGAAAATTCTTTCTTCCTTTGCCTTCTTTAGCCTTGATATATTTTTTAACCCAATCACCAGAGACTTTTTTTCTGTCTACTTTTCTGTCCCTTTCTCCAACTTACCCAACTTTTAAATGTTGTAATGCCCTTGGGTCCTTTTCTCTTCTCTAGTTGCACTCTGCCTAGGTGCCTTCATTCTTCCACCACATACTAACTTATATGTTGTATTTAAGATAATCATTAGTGACTTGTAGATATTTAAAACTACCATCCCTCTAGCAGATTACATGGCCCTGGAAAAAAAGTTGCCATAAACCTCCAAAACGAGGTACATACAGGCTTCTTTAAAAAACTCTTAGAAGAGATAACTGATTCCTTCATGCATATTATGTAAGCTATGATTTTCACATTTGGGACAGTACAACTGGCCAAATTGTCCAAAACTTGACTTTGTCTGTAGCAAAACCATAAATAATATAATTCCTACTCTGAATGCCCAACAAACTAGTCTAAATTCATTAGCAAGGGTTATGGACAATTCGCATTATCCTTACTTTCCTCTTAATTAACCAAGAAAAGATTTATACCACAGAAAATACTTCTTGCTGCACTGATGTACAAGGCAAATACATAAAAACCCATGATGAAGTTGAAGGAAAAAAAACAAACAAACCTGACTTTCCAAAACTAACACTGGTGGATTTATTGCCTGCATTTTATAATTTATAGCCCTGGCTTCAAGACTCCTGTCAAGGACTAATAATCATTTTGTATCTGATAATTGCTTATGTTGCAGTTGGCAGATGGACCCTGTTTTGAGTTTCAAATGCTACTATGTGGCTATGGTCACACCAGAGTTTCAAAAACTCATCAGGTGACTAATGCTAGTCCAAGTACAGACTGTGTTCTGTAAAAATACCCTCCTGATCAGCAAAATCTCAGTGGTGGTGAAAATATGCATTTTATGGATTAATGTCTGATGTCCTCACTCTGTCTGCTCTTGATTCAAAGTGGAAGATGACAAAGAGAAAAGCAGCCCCTAACACCTGGTCCTATCGGCTAGACTGGTACAAGGTCGCCTGATACCTGCAGTTAGGGCTTGTGTTTTTCTGTTGATCATAAACAATTTTGCAGAACATCAATATCAGACAAGGCCACTCTATGACCAGGATAAATCAAGACAAACACAAGACCATTTATAATCATGTCTGAACATAGACAAAACATAAACACTGCCCAGGCTACAAAATACTAATCATCTCCCTGTCCTGGTTAACACAAGTGCCTGCTGGTTCTTTTTCACTTACAGCTTCACCTTCAGCCTAGACTTCCCTCCTTCCAGAGAAGATTTATTAAGATAAACAATCATAGAATTACACTGGCTTCCTGTCGGCATCTAATCTAGAGCAAAACTCTGTTTCCTGAAACCCTCCCCCAAACCATCTAACATGAACTCAAATTCTTTAATAGTGAGTTTAAGGGATAAAAGTGTAAAAAGAATAAAATATGGAACTATAAAGAGTTAAAAAATTTTAAAGTGTCTAGTTAGGCACCTACTTAGTAAGAAAAGTGAGAGCAGCCATCTCATCTTCAATAGAAGAAAGGGAAAATTATATCATTTTAAATGGAAACAAGCATAATCAAGTATTGAGACTATTTACCATTGTGTTGATTGAATAAATTAAATGTAGGAGAAAGATAGTGGTACATGGCATGGGCATGAAATTAACATTTTTAAAAACTTTATTTATTAATATTATTATTTTTTTATATTCTAAGATGTTGTGTAGCTATGAGGGAAGGGGGAAAAGGGAAGGGTGAAAGAAGGTGGGGGAGTAGGAAGGAGTGGGGGCTTGGTTGAGGCCCATGGCACCCCCCTCATTCTCGCAGGAGAGACAGCGGGGTTCTGGCGATGGCTTGGTGGTCATCGCTGGGCTGGTTGTGGAAGTTGCGGGGGTGTAGCTGTGGCCATCAGCTACCCACCTCCCTGGCTTGGGAGCTTGGAGTGCTTCCTGCAGCAGCTCCATGGTTGTTGCTGGCCTGGTTGCAGTTGTTGGGGTGGGGGGTGTGGTTGAGGCCCTGGGCCCCCACTTAACATTTTAGTAGTAATTTTCAGTATAAACAGACTTTCTATTATCTAATCTTTCACTGCTTTATGATACCTAATATTGGTGTTTTATAGTGTTATTTAATTTTTATGTGTTGATTTCTTTTTTACTAACTAAATGTAACCTATGGAATTCCAGTACCTCATCTTATATTTTCTTTATTCTGTTTTATACCTAGTATAGGAATTTTTTACATTGATTTATTCTAATATTTTTTACTGCTTCATCTTTGTTTCTTTTAGACATATGTCAGATTTAGCCAAATCAGTAATTTTTTGGATCTATCATGGAGCAAACAGACACATAGTGATACCAAATAATTAACCTGAAAGAGAGGATTAAGGTTGGTCAGTCAAATATTTAAAATATATAAAATAACAAAAAGGAAATGTTCCTAATAGATGGACCAACTGAAGGCCATTCTATCATTAATAATACACATCTACCCTGAGTGAATCATTCTGCAATATATGCCTGTATTGAAACAATGCACTGTACCCCACAAATATGTACAAGTAAATGTTAAAATAAAATAGAAAATAAATAAAATACAAAAAAAAAAAAAAAAAAAAAAACAAAAAAAAAAAAAAAGAAGAATATACTTCCATATAAATTGAAAAACATGCAAGGCAGAAAAAATAATATATTTATAAGTCCAGGATCTACTAAGAGACAAGAGATGGTCTTTTTCCTTTATCATTTTTAAGATTTAATGAAAGATTACTTTATTTGGCCTTGAGTCTTTTCCTGGCTAACAAGCCACTTCCTCTTCCATGCTCATGCCGTTTTAATTAATCTCCATCGGTTGTAATAGCTTGATTTTCTGGAGAAAGAAATGAGCTGTTTTGCTCCGTAAACACTTTCTACGGGTGCTCAGACACATGAGGAGATGAATGAACAAATGAAAGATCTTTCCTAATGCTGCTAGTTTACCAAGTGCAAACAGAAGATGAAAGTGCCTTTGTTTTGGTTTCCATCTTTTCTTCAGAGGAAATGCCCAACCATGACCATTCATTGTTTATATAAGTCTCAAGGGTTTAGGTTTTTCAAAGCTGCTTGGTTTTTGAAAGGGAAATGTGAGAAAAAAGGAATGTCGTTAAGAAACAAAAATACTATCTTTGAGCTATATTGTTGGGTTTAAATCTACAAATCTTCAATACAGGCCTATCCTTCTTTACATAGCTTCTGACAAAAATTTTTGAGCAATACTTGCCTCATCAATTTTTGTCATGACCACTGCCAGCTCTGCTTGCTTATCGCTAGGTTTTCCTCTGAGCTGAAAAATATATTAAACTGACATGATATATATATATATATATATATAT
>NW_007731015.1:95284-97813 GCF_000696425.1 Galeopterus variegatus | reverse complement strand
TATGTATGTATATGTACTTAATTTTCTCACTTTAAATCCTTTGATATAACCCCAAATATTAACTTGATTTTTTGTTAACACCCTATCTAAATATAAGAATACTGAGAATTGGATTCTTTTTGGATTAATAAGTATTTATCAAGAATATTCTTTAAATGCAAAAGTAATGGCAATCTTTTATGCCATATTAGGACATTTGGACTTTATTCTGTACATGAATAGAGATTTATTGAAGGTATTTAAGCAATGGGGTGAAATAACTGTATCTATGCTAACATTCTGATAATATACATAATGTTTTTGAGAGGACAGAGCTAGAATTCAGTTAAGAAGGTACTATAGGTGACATAATCAGGTCTCTAAAGTGAGAAGAGATTCCAGAAATACTTATAAAATAAAAGTGTCAGGGCTTGGTGATCAGCTGATTTGAAGACACGTGGACGAGGAAAAGTCAAAGACGATTTTCAGTTACTTAGCTTGGATGAAGTGGTAGGACGCGACACCAACACATGAAGCAGAGAAAATAAGAGGAAAAGCAGGTTTCGTTGAGAAAGTGAGTAGTTCAGTTTTTAATATATTGACTTTGAGGTACCTGAAGTATTTGAACTCTGGTTATAGGGGAAATATGAGCTGGAAAATAGATTTGGGAGTATTAGCATTTAGGTTAAAATGTGAAGTTTTGAAGTCATAATGAAAATGGGTTTTTATGCACTATGCCCTTTTATTCTTTGTGTTCTAATTTATATCTTATCTAAAAAGACTTCAAACCAATATTTTTCCCCTTATACAGATAAATGAGGAACTTGTAATGATGAAAGGTCTTTATTTTGAAATTTTATGTTTTTTTTTAATTCCTGAGTGTACCAGNTAATGATGAAAGGTCTTTATTTTGAAATTTTATGTTTTTTTTTAATTCCTGAGTGTACCAGTTACTTTTAAGCTTCAGACACATCTGCTTGTTTGATAAATAAGTATCCTTTGTTTCTCCTTTAATTTCTAAGTTCCAAGGAAACAAACTACAGCTTTGTCAGGATGTTTAATAGGCAATTAAAAAAGTCAACATCACATGGTCAAGGTCAATATTAGCAGGGTTACTTTATAAAACAAATTCTATTTTATTTTGTTAATTGACAACTCTAGCATTGTGTTACCTTGTGGGTTTCATTTCCAAGTAACCCCTACAAAATTTGATGTTTTCTGGGGACATGAAACACACTAGAACAAATACTGATATAATGCTAAATAATTAGAACTTCCAATGCACTTTAATATGAATTTTGAAATGCAGAACAAGATTACGGTATATCACGCTTAAGCCAAATTTGTTACATATTCAGAGTCCCCTAGCAATATTAAAAAAAGTTCATTTAACAAACTTGTAAATATGTATATATACCAAGTTGAGAATTCAAAAAAAGGTAGATTATTACTGAATTTTTCTATTAATTTATTTAGAAATAATTTTAAATAATTTCTATTATAGTAATGGACACTGAAATTATAAATTATGTAACATTTTTGTGTTGACAAACACTTATGTTTCTTAAAGACTCAGAAAATAATTCCATATTTAAAGAGATACATATCTATTTTATTTTTACTGCTCTAGATGGGGAAACAAAAATCGTTAGGAAACATCTGGTATCTATGAAAAAGCAGAAATCCCACAGACAATCTCAGTTGGCCAATTTCATAACTATTTCCTTAAGAAAATTGCAACTACCGTAATCGTTAGGAAGTTACACAGCTTTCATTTTTCAAGAATGCTTAAAAATATTCATTGTTCACTGATAACCAAATTAAAGTAGCAGTCAGCTTTCCGAAAGATAGTGCATCTTTTTATCCCAAGATGATGTAGAGTCAAGACTTTAATATTCACAGAAACATTTAGGAAAAGCACTGGTCCTTTGGCATCTGTAGAACATTCAGTCTTTTCATTACCTTGGATTCAGAATCAGCATTTGAATTCATGTCTTTCCTCTGATCTTTGCTGCCCTCTAGTGATTCCCACTGCATTTCTCCTGTTTAAATCTACTTAGTTTATATCTAATTAATGCTGTTAATTATTGTGGTGAATTAAATATGCACGGGAAGCCAATATTTCAAGATTTCCAATGGTTAGCTAAAACACTAACTTTGCCTTAAGGTAAACCCCACTCATCCCAAAGTTATAAATTGGCTGGATTACTCATCATAACTGATGATACAGTTGAAAGGAGAAATAATACTCCAAGTTATCAAAATAGTAGTGGTGAAAGCATGATTTTTCATATTATTTCAGGGTGGGAGCAGTACAACAATACTTAATGGAGTCATATAAATTTTCTCACCTTTAATCCAAGTAATGCCATATTGAATACAAGTATTACCTAAGAAAACAACCAAAAAAATATATAAACTAAAACAAATGCAACTATTTTTACAAAGCTGTAAATAACTTTGATGTACATGAAAGCACAAAATTAGAAATGCATCCTATGGCCTAGGGTTGAGAAATGCTTATAGATGTGTGTGTGTGTGTGTGTGTGT
>NW_007731015.1:93570-94521 GCF_000696425.1 Galeopterus variegatus | reverse complement strand
TCAATCACCGCCACTTTTCTAAAGGTGAAAAATAAAAAGCCCACCTTTATTCACATGGATGCCTCGAATAGGAACATATGACATGATACTACGATGATTTAGGGAAGAGCTTATTTTGGGTGTAACTCCTTAGAATTCCCAATCTTTTATTTTAATTGGATCTACTATGGAAATTTTCCTAAGTTCAGAGGTCATTCTTGAATTCATCATGCCACCAAACTCTTCATACAATTTTGAGGTTAAATGAATGAACAGCTGAAACTGTCCTCTGTTCTATCTCTTGTTTGTTTTGTTTCATTTTTTAAACTCACACCTCCATTATTCTAGTTTTCCCTTAAGGTGGGCATTTGCTAAAGTGGAGTCCTGTCTTTCCATTTTTATCTCTGTGTTTTTTGCTTTGGAGAGCTTACTCACTCACGCCTTAAGAACTTCTCCATATGGGTAGCTCTACCATCTGCCTCTCTAAACNTGTGTGTGTGTGTGTGTGTGTGTAAAATTGTGTGTCCTCATGTTGCCATTAAAATAGAAAATATACAGACTATATAATTGCATGACACTCTCAACTATATATAGAATTTATACCTATAAAATAAAGTGATTAGTATATAAAAATGAAGAACAATAAAATTCAGAAAGGAGTTTTACCACTCGCAAATAAATCTTTAATTTTGTATGTTCACTGATTTATTTTTACTGTATGGATGAATAATTATGCATGAAAACTAAATTAAAGGCAGTTGCATGTGCATGCATGATAGGGCTTGGTGAAAGGTTGTCGAGTATTATTTTCATTTAACCTTGCTGGATCACAGCCGAGGCTTATAGATTTAGAGTGCTTTTCTGAATAGCTACCTGGCTTTTATGAAAAATTCATGGTCTCACGCAAGATCTCAATCACCGCCACTTTTCTAAAGGTGAAAAATAAAAAGCCCACCTTTATTCACATGGATG
>NW_007731015.1:87500-92411 GCF_000696425.1 Galeopterus variegatus | reverse complement strand
TACTCACTCACGCCTTAAGAACTTCTCCATATGGGTAGCTCTACCATCTGCCTCTCTAAACATGACTGCTTTTCTCAACATCTGTTGTGAATTTGCAATGGTCTCCTGCATGTGAGCCATGGTTGTTCCTCTGTCTACACTACCACAAGTGTAAAATTAAGTTCCTCTCAAACAAGATAGAAGGATGGTAGAGATCATTGAGTCAACACCCTCTCTTTTAAGATAAAGAAACTGAAGCTATAAGAGTACGTTCACTTAATCAAGCTCACTGATTGGTGGAACAAGGAGGAGAAATCATGTCGTCTCAATTCCCACTCCCCCCTCCAGGGTCTGCGTTGAATATCCCGCGGGTCGGGACACTAATTTCTGATTTCTCTCCTATATGCTTGTTTTCAAAATTCTTTTCAGCCATCCAGGCATGAAATCATGTGGACATTTAAAAAAAATTTCACCTTGTTTGCTCCAAAATCTGATCATTCTGTTTTATCCCATAGATTATTCTTTGCAATGACTTCTGTACTTTCCCCTTCTTTTTAAAAAAATAATCCGAACAATTCATATTTATGGTTTAAAGTGTCAAGGAGTTCTACAAGGCTTATCATAAAAAATGGTAGACTATTTCCATATTTCTTTCCCATTCCCAAATTCTGTTCCAAGAAACAGACACCTTTGAACCTTTTACCTGTTTCTTCTAAGCTTCTCCTCCATGTCTCTAAAAGGCAGGCATATATTTTATTTTGTGATTTTCCATTTTTTAGATAATAGCTCTTTGCTTCCTTCCTTGGAAGATAAGGATTTATATTTCTAAAATGTTAAGCTTCTTCCTTTCTCATCCTTTCCTGATCCCCTTAATGTATTTATTTCAGTTTTTGGTTAAATAAACATTCAGCATTTTTATTACTGTATTTATATAAATGTTATTCACATCTCAGTCACATAACTGTGCTATGATCACATATTCTCTCTTGGGTACCTTTTGGTTTTCTTGTAAATTAGCAATTGCTTCATTTTTGTTTTTAGGTACAATCACTTGGAGAGAAGAGTAACGGCTATGATCACATATTCTCTCTTGGGTACCTTTTGGTTTTCTTGTAAATTAGCAATTGCTTCGTTTTTGTTTTTAGGTACAATCACTTGGAGAGAAGAGTAACGTCTTCATCAGCACATGAAATATATCTGATGATTTATCAATTTTGTCTTATTTTTAGAGACCTTTCTTCCTGGAACTCTTCTGAACAACTCTGATCTAGACAGGTCATCCTCTAGAACTGCTGCACAGCTCTTTTCCTGGGCTGTCCCCTTACTATCTTTGACAGTGTTTCATATGCTTCTCTTTAGACCCACTGTCTAAATTTCAAGTTTCCTATTTCTTGTTGATTCTTCCATTTAATGAAGTTTATCTTCTTTTAGTTTCATGAGAAGAGGTGTATGAAGGTAAATTTTTATTTATTTACTTATTTTAGAACTTGCATGTATGAAAAAGTGAAAAAGTTTGATTCTACCTTCTCATTTGATTGATAGTTTGTCTGGGTTCAGCATTCTAGACTGAAAATCATTTTTTTCACAGAATACTAAAGCCATGATTTCATTGTCTTTTGGCTTCCAATACTGCTGTTGAGAAGTCTGATACCATTCTGATTCCTTGAAATACGACAGTACTGTGCCTTGCTGTGAATATATCTCTTTATTCATTGTGATAGACACTAATCAGCCTTTTCAATCTATAAATTCAGACATTTTAGTCCGGGGTGTTTTCTTATTTATTTCTTTATGATTTACTTTCTTTTCATTTACTCCTTTGTCTCTTTCTGGGACTCTATTATTGGACTATTTGAGCTTCAGTAATAAATCTCTAAAATTTTGCCTATTCTTACCTATTTCCCATCTTGTTTTTTGGTTACACCTCCTGGAAGATTCTCTAACCTTTATTTTCCAACCTTCTTATTTCATTTTTTTCTGTGATTGTTTTAATTTCTAAGAGCTTTTGTTGTTTGATTACCCCTCTCCCATTTTAACATGATATTCTTTTTTTTTTTTGTCCTTTTTGAGACCGGCCGCACTGCGCTCAGCCAGTGAGCGCTGTGAGCGCACCGGTCATCCCTATATAGGATCCTAACCCGCCGCGGGAGCCCTGCTGCACTCCCAGCACCGCGCTGTCCCGAGTGCGCCACGGGCTTGGCCCTAACATGATATTCTTGATATTCTAATTTTATAGATATATTATATATTTTTATCTCTTTAAGGCTATTGAGTATAAGGGTTTTTCAAATGCTTTCTCCTTTTTCCTGCATTGCCTTATTTCTTCTGCACTGTTTATTCTCATTGTTTGTATTCTATATTTCTAATTAGTGGTATGGGTTCCTCAGTCTTGGTTGTTATTTGATATTTAAGAGGAGGACCCTAGAAATAGATTAGAATGTTTGCATGCGATTTCAGGGCATGTTGACTAGTAGGCTTTCCTATAGGAGTTAAACAGGAACCCAGTTGTTTTACTGAGGATACCCTTTCCCCTAATGCCAATTTTATGGAGATTGTAAGAAATGAAAATTAATCTTACATAATTCATCAAAATTCAGTTCCTGCCTTTTTTTTTTTTATCCCATTGCCATTGCCTTAGTTCATGCTGCATTTATTTAATGCTGGGATGATTAAATTGGTTCCTGACTAACTAGTTTCCTTCCCTCAAATTCTTTTCTTCAATTAATCTGTCCTGTTAACTGTCTCTCGTAACACGACCCTGATCACTCTAATTAGAACACTTATCTATTCAAAAAACTCTAGATATTTTCAAATGTCTAAAAATGTCAATTTCCAATGCATGTATAATTTACCCACATTTCCAGGCTTATGTGTTACCGTGGTGCAATATGAACACTTTCCTCCTACAAATGATTTTACATGTTGTGTTTGGAAAATGTCTGCCTTGCCACCATTCTTAGAACAGCCTGTTCTTTCTCTTCATTTAAATCTTACTCATTCTTCTCAACTCCTCCAAGAAGCCTTTTGTTTTACCTTTTTAGTACAAAAAAAATTTTGCACCAGGTTTGCTCTCTATTTCTTTTATTATAGCCTGTGTGACACTTAGTTTTTATACTTTTATTTTTCTCTACTAGACTGTAAGTTGTATTCAAGGCCAAGATCTTGACATACTCACTGTTGTACATCCGTTTTCAATAAATATTGAGTACACAGTATGTGCCAGGGCCTGTGCTAGAAGTTCTTCAGGCTTTCCTTAGGTAAAGACAAAGGCATATAGGCAGTAGTTAAACTGAAAGCTCTCTGATGTGTGTGATGCATCCTGTCTGGCTAACTTACAGGCATTTCATAAGAAAAGCAGAAATCAATTGTCTTGTGACTTCTACTGAAGCTAAAACTAAATTAGCTCCATTTTAGCATTCTATTGAATATTATTGGTATGTACAGGTGAAGGGAGGGGATGTGGGACAGAGAGAGAGAGAGAGAAAGGATTTATTTATTTATTTGTTTAGGAATATAAGGTCAAAATGAAGGAGGCTTTGAGGTGGGTGATAGGATTTAATGGGATGAACGTTCTTAGTGATTGCCACTCCCATGTCTTACCTCTCTGAGAAAAGAAGCCGCTGATGGTTTCCATGGTCACCATGTGCTATACCATGTAACTTCACTACCTGGGGTACAAGTGACTAAATCAGACATCAGATTGCGAAACAAAGGCTCTGTCCAGTGTAGGCTCTTTATATGGGATGCTGATTACGATGAATCAAACTCACTTTCAAAGAATTAAAATAAGGATTTTCAGAGTGAATCAACAAACAGTATGGAGAGAAGTTGAGACGAAGAGAAGAAGAAATGAGACAGAAAGAAGTATTGAGTCCAAACCCTGGGACAAAATAAGCCATGAGCAACCAGCTGCCGTAAAACAGAAAGTGAGTAGAGAAGGGGGTTGGAAGCAGCTCATTGGAAGGACTAAAACAGCAGAAGATTCAACGTGGCTGAATCATCAGATTCATGACACACTAGACTCTAGAGCCATGTCTGTAAGATGACCATGTGCTTGTAGCTGCACAGACACCTTATTGATGTCTAAGAGCATCTCAAGTTAAACACACAGCAGCTCAATCCCAACCCAAATCAGGCTTCTCCACCGTTCTGCCTGTCTTAAGCAAAGGCACCAGATTTTTCTGATGGATTTATTCTGTGTCCCTTTCTCCCATCCTAGGCATCCAGTTCATCAGTGCTAACTCTATACAAGTCTCACATAAGTCCCCTTTTCTTCTCCACTATGGCCACTCTGTTTTAAGTCACAATAATTTCACATGCATACCATTAAATAGTACTTCTGCTTCTCCTGTCACCCACTCCTGATTCATTTTACATTTAGCAAAGTGATGCTTATGAAAATGCACATTAGATTATTTTCTTCATATTTTAATAAGCCTCTAAAGGCTTCTTGTTGCACGTGCAATTAAATCCACTCCCATCACCCTCACCATAAAGCCTTGGTCCCTCTGACGCTATGACCTTTATGACCAGTCACGATGGCCTGCTTTTTGTCTCTCAGACTTGCCAGGATTATTTCTGCCAGGGGAACTTTGTGTGCCCATTTCCTTTATCTGGACTGTTCTTCTTTCTAGTCTTAGCATGGCTGGATCCGTCTTGCCATAAATGTTTGCAAGCTAAATGTCACTTCCTCAAGGATGCCATCATCACACCCAATCTTAAGTACTATTCATTTGTTGTCTGGCACCTCACTTTTAAATCTCTGGCATAGCATTAGGATTCTCTCTAGGTGGTTCATTTATTTGTACACTTGATGGTGCATGTGTGTGGTTTGTCTGTCTGTTTTTGGTGGCTCCCATAAGAAGGAGTGACCCATGGAGGTAGAGCCCTTGTTTGCCTGTTCCTCACTGTAGTCCTAGTGCCCAGAGATGG
>NW_007731015.1:81668-86460 GCF_000696425.1 Galeopterus variegatus | reverse complement strand
AGCTCTAGACATCGAGGTAGGAAGAAAGACTAAGGTTTGGAAATAATTAGTGGTTTACTTCATTGCCATTTGTTGTCTACATTACTACTTTACAGTATAAAAATCTAAATATGTATAAAAGATTAAAGATGGAGGAAGGTTTTGTAAATTTAATAGAAGTACTTTTGGGTAGTTGCTCAAATATAATATATTGCATCTTTAATGCAATGCTATAAAATGCCCCCATTTACAGGTCAGAAAGCTGTTGCTTTCACTTAATCACTAAGTCTTGATGTTTAAATCTAGCAAAAATATTTGTCTTCAATATTATTTTCAGAGGTAAGATTATAATTAGTCTAAAAACAATTTGTCCTAATGACAAACTGACACCAGTTAAGATGAAAAACTTGAGAGACATCTTAAACAAATTTATGTCTCTTTTGGTTAAAAAAAATCAGTCCTGACACATACTCAGTAATGGCACACTCACCATTCTTTCCATTAATTTATTCATTGGATTTATGACGAGCTTTCTCCTCCACTAACTCAACTTCATTTCATTCAGCTTTGTGGCTGTCATAGTTGATACTTGTCTATCTGAAGGTATCAAACCTGGTCAGGTTTGATTTGGTAAGAACATACTTCCTTGTTTTCCCTACTCAAGCAAATATTAATATCTGGAAGACAGTGAAGAATTAATGTACTTCCAAAAAATTCTGAACTTACATTCAAAAACCTTTGCATTCTAATTGGTTGTTCCAAACAGTGATGTCCCAAAGTGGATTTGGATTATAAACTTACAGTACGTAAGCCTCTGATTTGCATTTTCTTCTTTTTCCTTTCTATTAAATCTTATAATAGCAAATGTCGTTGTTGTACATGCATGCTAACAAAAATCTGCTAGGCAAAATGCAAGATTTGCTAATTGGTAATTTACTTCTCTGTAGTTGAAAAGTCATATTTTATGTTCTCTTAAGGGAAATGATGACAATTGATTTGGTGGTCTAAATAGATGAACCAGAGGCAACCCATTTAGGAATAGCTTTCCATAGCTTAAGTGAACAGTGCTGACTGAGACTCTGGAAGTTTCCATTTAGCAGAGGGAGATTGTGAAGTGCTGAGAAAGCCAACGAAAGGGCAGAGGCCTAAGTGAGGATAAGGAGATGAAAGTGAACAGTGCTGACTGAGACTCTGGAAGTTTCCATTTAGCAGAGGGAGATTGTGAAGTGTTGAGAGAGCCAACGAAAGGGCAGAGGCCTAAGTGAGGATAAGGAGATGGTAGCTTATGGGAATTTTATAATAGGAAGCAAATAGCTGGAACCATGGGCTCTAACGGTAGGTGAGAGCGGATCACTCTCAGAGGCGAGAAAGGGTCAAACCCTTCAGAAGTCATGGGCTGAGATCACATGGGCCACTCTGCAGCAGAGACCAGAGAGGATCCTGATGATAATTGTGGGCTTCTTTTTCACACAATTCCCAGTAAAGGTGGCTTCTCAGAAAACATTTCAAAGTTTATAAAAGTGTGGCTGACTCATTAATGGAGAAGATGGTGGTGGTCTTGAGGGAATGTTGGGACAGGTATGAATCACTGAGAGGCACAATATTTAGATTCTATTACTCAAATGTTGCTCCGAACTCTCAATTATCTGAGGCCACTAAATTTTTGAGGGCAGGTGACATAGATTGAATGAGAAATGGTCCCTGCTGTCATGTAAGTGCCAAGTCAGCTGAACTTACAGAGATCAGTACTTACAGAGGTGCAGAAACGTGGACAACCTAGAAAGCTCAGCTTGGTCTAGTCCTGGCCTACCCCTCTCACCCCATCTTTTCAAGCACACCTGCTACAAATAAGGGCATGAAGATAAAAATCTATATGGCTTATAATGATTTATATAAGTGATTTATATAAATGAAAATTTATATTGCTAATAATAGGGTAGTGATTTATGTTACAAACTGTTAAAAGTGTCAATTCTAGGGTCCTGTACCCTACAGTAGTGAAATGTTTTAGTAAAGAACATTTAAATATAGAACAGTGAAATGAATTAAATAACTATAGTTGCTGACAGTTTGCTAATCTGCTTTTCTTGTTGTCCTAGTATTTTGCTAGTTGTTGATAACGTCCAGAGGGAAGAAAGGAATAGCATGTGTTTGCTCTCAGAGGATTTAAGTAGCAAGATTTGAGTGTTGCTAACTAGGATGACCATACAATTTATCAAACAAACCCATGCCCTCTGAGAAAAAAGGGTGCTGCTAATAATCACAACCCAAGAGTTGGAAACTGGGTCTCTCTTTGGTAAAATGGGAAGTGTTCTTACATTTTGGTCTCCTGGTTATGTCTATGGAAATACACCAGACCCTTGGACAACATGGGTTTCGGCTGCAAGAGTCAACTTACATGCAAATTTGCTTCAACAAATATATTGGAAAATTTGGTTAGGTATGTCATGAGTGAATACCTAAATGCTCAACCACTACTTAAGTAACAACTTGGTGCCCCTGCCCCTCTACCCCCCGCAGGGCTCAAGGCATTAAATGTAGCATGTCTGTGACCCAGAGGGAAGCATATGTGACATACTTGAGTAGTTACTCAGATAGCAAGTAAAGTTAAGTAAAGTCTTGGGGGAGTTAAAAGTGATACCTGGATTTTCAACTGCACGGGCCTTGGCCCCCCAACCCTCGCTTTGCTCAAGTGTAACTGTAATCAGTACAAAAATATGAGTTTCTTATAGAGCAGTGACTGATAAACTTTAAAATTTTACACAGGGCACTGCATTTTCAGGCTCGGTCCCACCTAATGTCTAGATTTAATATGATAATTGGAATTTTTATGGAGAGGAATTTGAAATTACTAAAAGCAATGCAATTTTGTAACTTATGGATTTTAAATATTCACACTCTGCAAGTCCTTCTTTAACTAAAATTATGTTGGCTGTTGAAGGAAAGAAGGAAGGAAGGGAAGGAGGGTTGGAAAAAAGAACAAAATGCAAAGTAGCAAAGAGTCAAGCATGAAATAAAATAATTCAAGTACTTTTCAATGTTTCAAGAAGAAAGCATAAAAAATTTGGCTAAATCCAGAGGCTGTTTTCTCATGGTGAGACAAAAATCACTATGATAACTCAGCATGATTATTCCTAGTCTCTCAGTGAAGCATAAAATGGTGTCTTTTTCTTTCCAGATGGTGGAAGCTTCTAAATATTTAGTGTGAACCACTAGAGGGCAGTCGAGTACTGGAAAGAAAACCACGTCTTTGACAAAGACGTTCTCTCACCCACTTTCCACCAAATAAGCCACACGTTAAAAGAGGAAGGAGGGATAGAAGGCAAAGAAAATCGGAAAGAAGAAAATATATATTATTTCAAAGACGCATTTCATTTCAATATTGAAATGAAGGAAAAAAGGAAACAATTGTTTCAACATACCTTGAAGAGAACTGAAACTTAAATTCTCTCTGTACAGAATGAATTACAGGGACCGAAAAAATATTTTTAAGTTGATAATTGTAAGAAATTCTCCATATTTTTTTTTTTTTTGCAACCAACTATACCAAATGGATTTTTGAAAGTCTGAGAAAATATCTGAGAAAATATAAATAAACAGTGAAATGGGTTGTAATCACAGAGTTCCTCCTATCTTTTGAATTGTTTCCTCTGATACTTTTTGTTAATAAGAATCTAGATTTGAGATTCAGATAATGGAAACTTTTTATTTATTTATTTATTTATTTATTTGCCTTTCCTCCTGGTGAATAGTTCAAAAACCCAATTATTTTGCTCTAGATGGAGAGAATCACTGATAGCAACTGAATTTCTGCTGTTTTGAGTGATTTTATTTTAATTCACCACATAAAATAGGATACAAAAATATATCATGATAAAATTGCTTTTTCATTTTTTTCAAGATACGAGTCATTTTGTAACTGTATCATTCTTAAAATTCAGAAATGTCTCAGTTTCTAAATGTATTTTTAGTGTTACTGTGTGTGTTTTCTGTTCAGCATATATGCGAGAAAACCATGAAGATGGTATTTTATTAGGGTTTAGAAGGAATCTGATGAAAACACTTGCACTGTTAGGGGAAAACAGAAGCTCCTATCTTTAATATTTGAACTTGTTTATATGTTTTCACTTTTTATTCAACCATTACTCCAAAATTCTTAACATTGCTAAGCATTATTGAGAAAGCATTTTAGGAGACTTTTTGAGAATGTTTTAAATTTAAGAAGTAAGAATAGAAAGAAATTTGACTATATGGATTCCTTGCTTTAAGCAATAGCTATAATCTTCAAAAGATGTCTGTCAATTGATCTTTTTCTAAATGGAACCTTTTTTTTATTGACTCGTGAAAATTTTAGAGATGCTTTATCTTTATTGTTTGTCAGTGATTTCTAACATTTAGCTTTGAGGTTTTCCTGACCAGCAAGTAAACGATCTAAAAATATGCCTATGCACCAGTTACTATTTAAGTAAAGAATTCTGTGGAAGATTATTTTTGAAGTAAGGAATCATTTGGCAATATAAAAAAATCCTAATTTACCTCTTTGTAGAATGCAGGCTTCCATTCTTAGTTTTCTCGAAACAGTTTCTACATTTTTCTTGTTCTAATTCAATCAAGGATCATACTGACTGAACAAATCCAAAGTATTAATGTATATAAGTAGGAGTCTCAATTACAATCGCACACACAATACTCTCACTCCTCTTTTTTTTTTTTTTTTTTTGTCTTTTGTCTTTTTCCGTGTCCGGCAACGGATTGCAACCCTCAGTGTTGCCCCCGCACCGGACCGGGGACCGGCAACGGGATTGCAACCCTC
>NW_007731015.1:79799-80946 GCF_000696425.1 Galeopterus variegatus | reverse complement strand
GGGGACCGGCAACGGGATTGCAACCCTCCGTGTTGCTCCCGCGCCTCGCTCAGCCAGTGAGCGGGAACTGGTCTGTATGTGGGATCCGAACCCTCGGGCGGGAGTGCCGCCGCACTTCCCAAGCGGTGCACTATCCAGTGCGCCACCGGGCCGGCCCTCACTCCTCTTTTGAAGAATACTTAAGAGATATATTTTCCAAGAGTTCATGTATAATTTTCTGGATAATTTTACACCTTTCCTCTATTTCAATGAGGAAAATTTCTGAGAGGAAAATATTTCCCAGGCTGTCTATTCAGTGGATTCTGTTATTTTTTTCTCAGTAAGGAGGAAATATTGTTAAAACAGTTTTGCCAGGGAAGCAAAGGCTGTTGTACTACCTTTTTGGGGGCCAGTGCATTGGGGCTTGGAAGAGTAATCTTCAAAGTTACGGTGATTATTTTAAATTTCTAAAAGATCAAGCTATTTCCTGAAAAAAAGACAACAGAATCTCAAGGCTCTTGGGTAAAACAGATGTGTTTAGGTCTAACAATTCCGAGTACTTGTTCTCCCAAAGAATTTGGTATATCCGAACACTTGATATAACAAATGAATTAAAATATACAAAAGAATTTAACAGCTTTTTCAATTTTCAAATGTCAATATATTTTTTTTTGAAAAATAAAGCTAAAATTTTATGAAGTTAAAATTCCAGCATGTAGCTCATGGATACTATTCAGATCAAAAGGGTCAGGTACTGAACAGAGTCGTTACTGTATTAAAGCTCAGCCAATTATAATCCAGAAGTCTTGCTTGCTTCCTTTGTAGAGGTGGTCTCACAGACGGTGGGTGTATGGGTGTGTGCACACGCACTCAGGTGTTGCAGGTGGAGTTCCTTCCAAATTAGCTCTGAAAAAGGTGGGTAGTGATAGGTCATTAGGTACCATTTTTACCACTGTTAATATTATTTCTAAAAATCATATTGACTCATAAGATATGATACTGTATTTATACAATTAATTTTTTTTTTTTTTAAAAGATGACCCGTAAAGGGATCTGAACCTGTGGCCTTGGTGTTATCAGCACCACACTCTCCCGAGTGAGCCACGAGCTGGCCCTGTATTTATACAATTCAAAGAGCTTTATTTATGCTCTTTCTTTGGGTTGAGGG
>NW_007731015.1:79201-79584 GCF_000696425.1 Galeopterus variegatus | reverse complement strand
GGTGCCCACCCTGGCATGATTAATTGCCAGGAGTGGTACTGACATAAGTAATTCATGGTGCCTTCCTTTCATGTCCACCTCTCTACCCACACTTTTATTAGAATTTTAAGATGGCTTGTGTTTCTTTTTTGTTGAATCTAATTTAAAAATTCTGAGGTTTTTCACACCTACCCATTTTAAGAAAGACCTTCTATTCTCTGGCATTTTAACGAGATAGATTACAAACACAGTTTTTATTATAGTTTATAAAAATGGGGGAAAGCTGTTTAGCTTTGACTGACTGAAAAATGTTTTACTGAGGAAAAACATAGTATTTCTGTCTACTCGTTAATCAAAAAGAAAGGTAAAGCTAGACCTCTTTTGATTATTTAAGTCACTGACCA
>NW_007731015.1:76777-78408 GCF_000696425.1 Galeopterus variegatus | reverse complement strand
ACTCGTTAATCAAAAAGAAAGGTAAAGCTAGACCTCTTTTGATTATTTAAGTCACTGACCATTTTATGATAACATGATAGTGGACTTTTTTATTGCTTAATCAAATTTTGTGGATCTCAGTGGCCAACATGATGAAATCACTCATTCAAAAATTTCCATCAACAATGCAAAGTATTATTTGGTATAGTTATTTGGTATAGTTAGACAAATGGAAATTTAGGTACAGTAATTTGTTAGCATATATTGATTTAACCTAAGTCCAATTTGTGCAGTAATCGTCAATTTACTTGTGTTTCATATTGAATAATTGGATAAACAATAGGATTAGTATAAACTTTTAAAGGTCAGTAACTAAAGCAGTGGATAAGATTTATTTTTCTTATTTCATACCATGAATATTTTACATGAAATTAAGAATTTGGAAGACATTCTTCTTGTAAATTATTTTTATTTCTCCAAAATCTAGTTTTTCTGGATGTTAGAGAGCTCAAAGACATATTTGCTTGCAACCATAGAAACAATACAGGCATTCCAACAGTTGGGTTCACCTGCCTCTGTCTTGGCCTTCTGCTATTTTACTTAGCATGTCTTTTGGTCTAATTCTCTTTTTTATTACAGATATGTTTTTTGAACTTCATCAGGTGAAGATACAGTGAAGGTGCAAATGGGTACAACACTCAGACACACCCACTGATTTTTCAAGCTCTTACTAACACTCGAGCTCTTTTTGGGGCTCTCAGATGGGGGGAATATGACCCATGAGGTCAAGCAAAACATAATTTGCTCATTTTCTTTAGCCCTCAGAGCCTCTTGATTTCATAGGCCATGGAGGAGTCACAGTTAAGAAATCTGATTACTTCCTAGACGTTTTAATCATCAATGTTTGTAGCTGGGAGAGGAGGAGTAGATGGGCCTCAAAGTCTCATTTTTTGTGTGTGGGAATCCTTTTGTCTCTTGAGAATATTGCATCAACCCCAGAATTCCCACGGCTATTTCTGTTGGGAAAATAAAATCTTAACTTCCATGTTATGAGTCAACTTTCACCGCTAATCTTGAAGATGCTAGATGTGAATATATGAAGGTTTTCTATCGTCTCTCAGTCACTTCCAATGAATCTGAGTGCCAGGCAACACCTGGCTCTGATGTTTCAGTGGTGCTGATTGCTGTTTGCGAGCTCTACGGTGACATCTCCTATAGCACCTACACCATCACTGTGTCTTGTCCAATTGGCATTGCCAGGTGCAGAGACCAAACCTTTGCAAAAGTTTAATTCAATGTAACCCATTCCAAAGGAATCAGCTGCCACCAGCCATCATCATGGAACTGATATTTACCTAGGGAATAGTCATCCCTTACCCCATTTCCCCATAATTAAAATATTTAATAGCATATTTATTGAACTTCTATGGTTATTCCATGTCATACAGTGCCATATTTAGTGACTTCTTGTAACTGTTCCATTACAGGCATGAACAGCACACACATACACACACAGAGTTTCTGTCTTTATTTGGTTTATATTGAAGAAGGGGAGCACAAATTTTAGCAAATAAATAATTAAGGTAATAATAGCTTTGAAAAGTGCTAAAAAGGAAATGTAAAGGTACAGTAATAGAGAATAATTGGAAGGC
>NW_007731015.1:72757-75584 GCF_000696425.1 Galeopterus variegatus | reverse complement strand
TATTTCAATTATGTTGCATTGTAAAAAAGAATCAGCTTCCAGTGATCGAGTTAGGACTCAAGGACTTTATTAATTGTTAAGAAAATATAATTATTATTATAGGGCAGTTTCTTCATTCAAAAGAAACTGAAAACACTTCCTAATTCACCTTATTAAAAGTCTATGAAAATAAAGACTTATGAAAGTCTATGAAAATAAGGAGAAAAAAATCTTGCCATAAATCCAGTTCATATTTCTTTACATTTTGTCCTTTGGGCCTCTAACAGCTTTTTACCTCCTTTTTACCCAAACATTTAAAGATCTTATTGATATCTAGAAATTAGCTTTTTTACAAACAAGATTTTAAAAACTGTAATCCACAATAAGACGTAGCCTTACAAATGGCAAAAAAGCGAAACAGAAGGATCTTACTATTATTTACATACAAAATGGAAAAATAATAATTTATAACACTTGATTGATAGAAAAAAATAAAGCAAAGGTAAATTATCTACTTCATGTTCAGCCAAGCACATTTCCTAATGGATTAACATAACCACAAAGCAAGATTGATCATGGGTAAAAGGATAAAATAGGTAAAATATACGAGTGTTTCTCTATATTAGTTACCTATTGCTGCATACCAAATTACCACTTATTGGCTAAAAGCAACACAAATTTATTATCTTATGGTTTCTAAAGGTTAGGAATCTGGGCATGGGTTAGCAGTATCCCCTGCTTGAGGTTTCACACAAGGCTGTGAGCAAGGTGTTGGCCAGTGTTGAAGTTTTATCTGAAGTCTTGACTGGAGCTTAAATTCATTTCCAAGCATAGTTTTCTGGCTTTCTAAAGGTTAGGAATCTGGGCATGGGTTAGCAGTATCCCCTGCTTGAGGTTTCACACAACGCTGTGAGCAAGGTGTTGGCCAGTGTTGAAGTTTTATCTGAAGTCTTGACTGGAGCTTAAATTCATTTCCAAGCATAGTTTTCTGGCTGTTGGTAGGATTTGTTTTCTCAGGGATTGTGAGACTGAAGGCCTGAGTTCTCGATGGCCCTTAGCTGGAGACCACTTTTAGTTCCTTGCTTCTCTAACATGACTACTTTCCTCTTCAAGCCAGTAAGAGAGAGAGAGAGAGAGTCTGCTAGCAAGGCAGAGGTACTATCTTACAAAACCTAATCACAGAAATAACATCCCACCATCTTTGCCGTATGCTCTTGGTTAGAAGCCAAGTCACAGGTCCCACCCACACTCAAGGGAAAGAGATTACACAGGGCATGAATGCCAGAAGGAGAGAGGACTCTTTGGGGGCCATCTCAGAAGCTGACCACTATATTCTCCAATTTCATTTTCTTCATTATCCACTGTTTCCACTTCCTGATTTGTTCACATGAACAAAAACAAACAAAACAAAACAAAAATCAGGCCATATAATTCCCATTAAGAGATAAGCAATTCCAGTTTGTCTCTTTTTTTAAAAAATATATTGTTTGCTTCATTCTACAGAGACTATGAGGTTATTGAAAATACATGCAGTAAAAAATAATAATAATAAAAAATAAATACCACAGAAAATATAAAGTGAAGTAGATTGTCAACATGACATGCAATAAAAATGGAATGTATGTTATTCAGCACATAAGGCTTCATACAGGTGTTATTGCTGCCCTGAGATTTTGGCTTTCATTATCCAAGTTTCAAAGCAATAAGAAAATATGATTGCTTACATTATTCTCCATGTCTTTGAATAAAATGGTATCATTTCTTAATGGAAGCAAAACCTTTCCAGTACTTATTCTAAAATAATGTGGGTTTTTTGTTTGTTTGTTTTGCTTTTTCATGGAAACTTATGTGAAGCAAATCTAGAAAAGTCATCTAAAGTTTCTTAAGAAATGCAGATATTGATTCCGATAGGCTATTTTTGGTGTTGTTTCTGATAAAATTCAGAGGCTACATTAGCATACAATTTAAGGAGGAGTAATTTTGTAGAGGCCAAAATAATTGTGTCCAGTTAAGCAACTTTCTCATGGTTCAGTTTGAGCCCTGAAAATAATTGAGTCTGTGTAGATTCTAAGTCTTCTAAAGAACCTTTTAAGTCTTCTAAAAAAGTAACATATTACTTTTGTTAGCTTGGTTTTGATAACATTTCAGCAGTGGACAGTGGATGTTTTACTCTCTGGCCTAAGTCTGGTATATAGGTCTCCAGAATGACAGTTAAGGATGAATTTACTTGTTTTGGGGATCACATAAAGGTGGCAGAGTTGACATTGAGAAAATAGAAGGAATAACATTATATCTAGCTTGGTTTTTCCTAATGAAAGTTTCCTGGAAAGGCAATGAACACACTAAATAAATCAATATGCAACAGTGAAACTTTAGATATGATAACTCGTGACTGAGATCTATCATTTTGCATACCTGGAAGAGCATGTGGAAAAGAACCAAATGCCTTCCAGGTTTCATGAAAGCTTGTCTGTTCACAGAGACTCTTCCACTTGAGGACTGCTTGAATCAACTACTTTCTAATCTAATCTATTCGTGGCTCTAGAGGCAACAGAGGGAACAGAAAAAGAAATAAAGCGGTATTTGCTTCTCAGACACTACAAATAGTGATAGTAACAGAATCGGAGAAGGATTATAGCAGTTAATATTTGAGACCATATTCCAAAAGTGAAATAAACTTCAATACAATAAATAAGTATTTTGGTCTTTGAGTTAGTTCTATTCTTTTGATTAATATTTACTCAAGATAAAAAGGTCAAAATGTAGTCGTCTAAAAGAGCTGAAGACAGAATGACATTATGTATCCTTTTTAAAAATCAATTAAGGGGAAGAGAAAATTAGTGACAGG
>NW_007731015.1:71226-72026 GCF_000696425.1 Galeopterus variegatus | reverse complement strand
TTTTTTTTTTTTTTTTTTTTTTTTTTTGTGTGACTGGTAAGGGGATCGCAACCCTTGGCTTGGTGTCGACTGCACCGTGCTCAGCCAGTGAGCGCACCAGCCATCACTATATAGGATTCGAACCCACAGCCTCTGTGTCCCCAGAGCTGCTGCACTCCCAGCGCTGCACTCTCCCGAGCGGGTCGGCCCCATCACCACTATTTTTAACCCATTCATTAGGTATGGTCCTCGGGCTAATCACCTCTTTAAGGCTCCACCTTCCAATTACTATAGTAAGATTTCCCACCCTCTTAACAGTCAGAGTGGGGATCAAGCCTCAGCGAGGTTTGGAGGGGCATCCAATCTAAAGTGGTATCTTTCTTTTTGTTTTTAAACACATTGTTAGCATCAGGGACTTCCAAATGTTTACTGAGTGTATCTTATGTGAAGAGAACTACTGTAAACCCTAGAACCGATTATTACTTTAATAAACAGAATCCAGTTGGAGAATCAGGCTATTAATGTTACATATTTATGACATATTATATTAAGTATATATGCATAGTATATATTAGTAAATAACAAATGTCAAATAAATTATATTGTAAGTGCTGGTGAATGTGGTGATGGGAACTGAATGAAGTAAAGGTCACGTGGGCTATAGTGACCAGGGTCTTATTTGTTATTTGGAAAGCTGTCTAGACACAATGCATACCATAAATGGTCCACTAAAATTACATGGAAAATAAGAGCAGAGTTAAGAAGAAATAGAATTCATCTGGTCTATCTTCCTGCCTGCTTCTCCATAGCCTAAAGTTATG
>NW_007731015.1:69107-71095 GCF_000696425.1 Galeopterus variegatus | reverse complement strand
AGAAGAAATAGAATTCATCTGGTCTATCTTCCTGCCTGCTTCTCCATAGCCTAAAGTTATGCGGTATTATTGGAGTGAGAGTTTTAGTTGTAAGAATGTCATGATAACATGTTGTGGTTTAAAAATTGTTTCTCCAATATTAAGAGCCATTTATAATGTTAAAAGAGTTTGTCTTTCTGTAAGAGAAAACACATTACTGTTCTAGGAACATGGATTCTATTTGGCTGTTAGTCAAGACTGCACAAATAGAAAATAGTGCAGAAACAGAATGAGGGGCTGATCGCTTATAGCTTACTTATATTTTTGCTACACTGTTTGGATTTCGAAATAAAGATATACGATTAAAGAAATCTGTTGTGCGGCAGCTTTTATTGACAGAACGTGGATTGATTTCATTCCTACTGTGCAGTCAAATGATACAGGGATCAATGTTTCTTGATTTTGAGAAGCTTTTATATGGCTTGGGAACCCAAATACAAACAGAGGAAACCATAGAAAGCACACATAATGGGATAGTCAATTGGGAATATTTTTAGCTAGTGATGAGGGCATATTTGATCACCCAGAAAGCAAGGAAGAGGAAAACTCAAGAAAACATCCAAATTGGGCCCTTTAACCACCAAATAATTTTTAAAAATACATCGACTGATTACTACATTCATTTTGTTGGAAAAAAAGCTTCTACTGTCATACTCTTAACCCTATAACATTAATTAAATATTTGCCTAATGTTTTAACTTCCATAAATACTTTTAGCATTTCATCTTACTTGATTCTCACAGCAATTCTTCAACGTAAATGTGCATTTTTATCATCATCAATTTAAAAAAGAAAGAAGTAATCAAAGTAAAAGTTAAACGTTATTTAAAAATGTCTTTCTTCCCCAGAGAAATTATATTTTTTTACTTTATAATTTTTGTTTTGGGAAGGAAATTTGATTACATGTGTTATTTCAAGGTGGCTGTGCTAATTAGACATTATTTTTTGTTTGGTTGTTCTCCAAGGTATATTTTTTTCCCCACCTAACTTTTGGCTCACCACGGCATGTCAGGTTGATCCTACTTGACTGAAAGGTGTTGATGAACAAGACATTGTCACATTGTTTCTAGTTAAATGTGGTTTACTTGGGAGTTTTACTTGGGAGGTAAGTAGCCACTGTCAGCCCCCTATCAGGATGAAAGAGAATAAAAAGTTATAGCTGTTGGCTTAATGTCATTCTGGGACCCAACAGGGAGAATAAAAATAAGTGTTCTCATTTTAGATTGCCTCAAGAAAAATCCCAGAGCATTATTAACCCAGTATTATGTTTTTGTGCAGTTGCTGCTATTAAAAACACAGGTCCCTGAAAAACATGATTCAGTAGCTCATTTTGGTTTCTCCTGGAAATAGTGTCAAATTATACAACTTCAAGATTGGCTCAATATATTCCAATAATTTGAAACTGCTACTGATATCATAAAGAGATAAAAAGTATTGATTTATGAGCAAATAGCAATATAATTTTATATGTAAAAACTGGCTAACAACAACTAAAAGGAATGTGATTTTTTAATCACCTTTATGTGCTTTTTGAGTTTCATGGATAAAGAGGGAAATGATATATATAATATATACTGTAAAAAGAGATGTGATGACAATAGGGAGAAAGGAAATGAACAGGAAAAACTAAGGCATACTAGAGTGTATGCTGCGATATTTTGAATTCTTACTAAATATTTCAACAGATTTGTGAGGTTATAAATGGCATGTGTGACTTTAAAAGAAAATAAGTATTTTTTCTGGGGTGAATTAAAATATAAATAAGCGGTAAGTTTTATCATCTTTCTAACAAATCTCACCCTTCTTGATGCCAATTGTTTTATTAATGCAGGTGAAAGTAAATATTTGATTTCAGTAATTTTGGGTACCATATCCATTGGATTTTTCTTATTTTATATGATTTTTTTTCTACATTTCAATTTATATATATATATATATTTGAGTAAGTA
>NW_007731015.1:59338-68905 GCF_000696425.1 Galeopterus variegatus | reverse complement strand
TATTTTATATGATTTTTTTTCTACATTTCAATTTATATATATATATATATTTGAGTAAGTAAAACTCTTCCACTTTACCAAATCAATCTTGGAAATAGTCATAGATAGGGTTCTCAATTATTCATGAAAATACCTAACTTTCTTATTCATAGTTAGAACCCATTCTCTTTTCTAAATACTTGCCTTTTCGAATTTCATCCAGATCCTGTATTGCATGACAGCCCTTACCTGATCCGTGGAACTTCTTGTTTCTATCAGTATTTCTTTGGACATTCCTAGAAGTGGAGTTTAATATTTTTAAATTCAAATTATACAATGAAGAGGTCAAAGAAGAAATCATGAAGGAAATTGAAAATTCCTGGAGACAAATGAAAATGAGCCTGTTACACATCAGAACCTATGGGATACAGCAAAAAAAAAAAAAACCCAAGCAACCTAATGTTACACCTCAAAGAGCTGGAAACACAAGAATAAAGCAAACCCAAAATCAGTAGAAGGAGGGAAATAAAGAAGATCAGAGCAGAAATAAATGAATTAGAGATTTAAAAAACAATACAAAAGATTGACGAGATAAAGCGTTGTTCTTTCAAAAAGATAAACAAAATTGATAAACCTTTAGCTAGACTAAAAAAGAAAAAAAGAAAGAAGACAAATAAAATCAGAAATGAAAAAGGGGACATTTCAACATTACAACATGGTTATTTTATATGATTTTTTTTCTACATTTCAATTTATATATATATATATATTTGAGTAAGTATAACTCTTCCACTTTACCAAATCAATCTTGGAAATAGTCATAGATAGGGTTCTCAATTATTTATGAAAATACCTAACTTTCTTATTCATAGTTAGAACCCATTCTCTTTTCTAAATACTTGCCTTTTCGAATTTCATCCAGATCCTGTATTGCATGACAGTCCTTACCTGATCCGTGGAACTTCTTGTTTCTATCAGGATTTCTTTGGACATTCCTAGAAGTGGAGTTTAATATTTTAAAATTCAAATTATACAATGAAGATGTCAAAGAAGAAATCATGAAGGAAATTGAAAATTCCTGGAGACAAATGAAAATGAGCCTGTTACACATCAGAACCTATGGGATACAGCAAAAAAAAAAAAAAGAAAAAAAAAGAAAAAAAAAACCCCCAAGCAACCTAATGTTACACCTCAAAGAGCTGGAAACACAAGAATAAAGCAAACCCAAAATCAGTAGAAGGAGAGAAATAAAGAAGATCAGAGCAGAAATAAATGAATTAGAGATTTAAAAAACAATACAAAAGATTGATGAGATAAAGAGTTGTTCTTTCAAAAAGATAAACAAAATTGATAAACCTTTAGCTAGACTAAAAAAGAAAAAAAGAGAGAAGACAAATAAAATCAGAAATGAAAAAGGGGACATTTCAACACTACAACATGACCATGTATTTCCATGTATACCATGGAAATACAAAGGATCCCATGTATTTCCATGTATACCATGGAAATACAAAGGATCATAAGAGACTACTGTGAAAAACCATATGAGAACAAACTAGAAAGCCTAGAAGAAATGGTTGATTTGCTGGACACATACAACTTCCCAAAGTTGAATCATGAAGATGGAGAAAATCTACACAGACCAACAATGAGAAATGATATTGAAGCAGTAATAAAAAGTCTTCCAACAAAGAAAACCCCAAGACCAGATGTCTTCGCTGCCAAATTCTACCAAATATTTAAAGAAGAACTAATACCAATTCTTCTCAAACTCTTGGAGAGGATAGAATATTATCAAACTCATTCTACAAGGCCAGCATTACCCTCATATAAAACTGGAAAAAAACACAATGAAAAAGAAAACTACAGACCAATATCCCTAATGAACACAGAAGCTGAATTTAAAAACAGCTGATTTAATTGCTCAATGGAAGTTGTCTGCTCATTAGGCCTTCTCCTTAGCAATGCATCTGTGAATGACTTCCAGAGGCTCTGAACCTCTGAACCTCCACACTTGAAAGTCTTCTTATGCTCATGTTAATGCTGTTTTCTGGAAGGATGGTATTTGCCAGTGGGGGAGAAGTGATGGCAGATAGAACCGTGCAGTGTAATTTCAAAACTCGTTAAAAGCTGCCGGATCTGTGCCTTGAGTGAAGGCCAAGTATTCCACAGAAAAAAGGTAATCCAGCGTTGGCTTTAGTCCAACTTCCCCTCAAGCAAAAGCTGCCAGTTGAGCTGTTTTGGTTTAAAACAGGATGTCAGGCTAATTTTATCTCTCTCTCTCTCTCTTTTTTTTCTTGTGCTACTTCTTTGTCCAGCTCAGCAATTTGATGTTCCTATTTCTGCATATGACTGCATTTCGGAGTGAGGAAATGATAGTCTTATCAAAAGGACAAAACGTTCACTCCACTCGGAAATATGGGAAGAGTCATTCTCATCCAGTTATCCTGCCTCTTCCACAGAAACATAAATTTCAGTGGGGCATGTGGCCTTCAAAAATAAAAGCAATATTTTCCATCCACCCTTGCCACAAGGTCTGGTGACTGTGTTCTAGCCAGATCCTGCCTCTTCCACAGAAACATAAATTTCAGTGGGGCATGTGGCCTTCAAAAATAAAAGCTATATTTTCCATCCACCCTTGCCACAAGGTCTGGTGACTGTGTTCTAGCCAGTGGGGTATAAGCAGAAATGATCTGTGGCTGCTTCTAGAAGCATCCCCTCAGAAACAGCTGGTGCTCACCTTTTGCCCTTTTGTCTCCACCTTTCCATCCCCTGGTTTGGAACATGAAGGTTGGCTGGAGCTCCATCTTGAACTATGATGGGGGCCACACCTTAGAGATAACAGAAGAGGATGTTATAAGGAGCCTGGGTGTCTGGTGTCCTTTCAGAGTTCTTTGGTCAGCTTTGTAGGACTACAAAGGGCTTTGTAGGCTTCCTTGTTTGCCCTGAAATCGTGAAAATTCAGAGAGGGGACTAACCTTGCAACTTGCTAAAACTGTGGTATTTGAATTTTCTATTATTCATAGTTGAAAATAAGTCTAATTAATACAACTTTAAAACAGTTTTGTTTTTTATTTGTGTGCTCCAATTGGTCAGGCATGATTACATTAAACATGCCATCAATACATATAGACTTTTTAAAATTACACTTTGAAGAGCCTACATAAAGATGTGGATGTTCAAGGAATATTCCTGAAATACATGTATTTTCAAAGGCAGATTTGTTTGAACATGACACAAAACCAACTTCTGTGTAGTGGTTAACTGCAATTACACATGCCCAAGAACGGTCCCAAAATTGCTAGAAATAAAAATTTAAATACTATTTCAATTAAACATTTTTACTTAAGGAAGGAATTTTTGTTTGTAATTCTGAAATTCTCTGACTTGGATAACAACATGTACACTAGCTTTGACCAAATACAAGTTTTAAGTAGCTTGCATGAAATGCAAACTAATAAGTTGGTTTACTAATTTAGTTTTAATCAATAAGCATCACTTCTAGCGAACAGAGGTGGTTGTTTGGTAATCACACATAGCCAATGCATGTTAATGTGAATAATGGGTCATCATTTTGGTAGAACTGTGTCTCTGCTCTGCCATTTCTTGTTAGCAAATTGTAGTCTACACTACTTGCTGAATCTTTCTCTTTCTGTAATCAGGGGTTTTACAGGCAAAAATTGGAATGTAGATAGACGATTACTGTCAAGTACCCTTGTTTTAAAGAAATTTCTCAGACATTAACTACTCTGCGATAGGAGGGTACTTCAAAAAGTTTGTGGAAAGATTCATATTATCTTTTAATTCTATTTTTCTGTTAACTTTTTGAAGTGCCCTAGTATCTGAATTACTGTGTACTATAATTTGTTTTTCTAAAAATTCTTCTAAGTATTTTCCTCCATAACTTTAGGCATGTCCACCTCAGTTATCCAAAATGATTGTAATTCTTCAACCAGTTCTTTGCAGACTTTCCAGGATGTGTTTGCTGTTGTCTACTTCTACCCCTTCTTCTGCCTTCCTTTAAACTTTGGATTATCCTCTGGAAATCAATAAAAAGGAGTAAAGGCAGCTGCCACCTGCTTCAAAATATCCTTTACTTAAAAACCCTGTTAGAAATATGGGAAAATGCTTTGAGTTTTTAATAAGCTTTAACCTCTGTGATCTGCAAACACCAATTAAATGTCAACCAGTACAGAAAGGTGAAGATATTATAAAGGATCATTTTTCTGATATGGATTACAGTGTTTTATTTATTGGATAATTTTACCTGGAGTATATTTATACATTAATATGCAGTTAATATTTGATTAATAAGCTCATTATTGTCAGCAAATAAAACAAAGTTTTCTTTGTTGGGGTTTTCTTTGTTTGCTAAATGTTGTCAAACCACCAGAGGGTCATGTAATAGGGGTGGCTGATGACAAAGATAATTCAGTTGGTATCTCAAGAAAATTCCTACTTTTGGCCACAGTATCAAGGTGTCGTTAATGAGATGGACTGTTCAAACTTGCACATGCTTCACTGACTGTATGACTTTAGGCATGACTTCAATTTTTAAAACATAATACAGGAGTCACGTTACCCTGCTGTGATTTTTGAAAACTGTTAAGTCAGCTAAACAAACCAACTGAAAATGATTGTGCTGCATTTTACATGAATTTCAGAGCATATGCAGAGGAGGCAAGTTAAATTACCAGTTTCCTTGTCTAGTTCCCTTTTGATAAAATGCTTTTTGATAAACTGAATACCACATTGGCTTCTAAATAGGGCTTTCACAATTTTCTGCAGCTCTAGTATCCTGGATCTCTTAATGTGAGAATGACTTTGTACATATGGTCATAAGTTTTGAAAACAAATGGAACTAGAGTAAGATTTTCTGAGTATCTTACACAGAAAACTTTAAATTCATTGCAGATTCAAGTTAATCATCTTTTATATTAAAATATTTTCATGTTAAATTAAATTATGTTCTAAGTCGTGCTTTTGAGCTTATGACTATAAATCAACATAATGCGATTGATCTTGCAATAGTATGAAACATTTTTCTGAATCAATTTCCAAAGAAAATTTGTTCTTAAAAAGAATCTTGGACAGTAAAGATACATTGATATAAAGGATCAAAAAAGGAACTTTCAAAAATCTAAAAAAAAAAATTCAAAATTGTAGCACATAAATGTGTCTAATCTTGCTATAACCATTCCTCTCTGAATCTATACAGAGGTTATTAAGCACATGCTATGGAATCAAGTGAGTTGTATTAATCCATTTCTGTTGCTTTTTACAAAATACACAGAACTGGGGATTTATAAGAAATCAAACTTATTGCTTACAGTTTCTGAGTGTGGGAAGTCCAAAGTCCAGGGAACACAGCTGGTGAGGGTTTTGGTGCCAGAGTATTACATTGTGAAAATGGTGGAGAAGAGAGAGAATGAGAGATAATAACTTCCTCATTCACTCTCTTTTTAAAGCCCTCAGAACCACACCCCTGACCACCATCTTTAATCCATTCATTATGGCAAGGTTCTATGATCTAATCACCTCTTCAAGGCTCCACCTTTCAATTACCATAATAGGATTTCCCAACCTCTTAACAGTCAAAGTGGGGACCAAGTTTTTTTTTGTCCTTTTTGTGACCGGCCGCACCGCGCTCAGCCAGTGAGCACACCGGCCATCCCCATATAGGATCCGAACCCGCGGCGGGAGCACTGCTGCACTCCCAGCGCTGCACTCTCCACATAATAGGATTTCCCAACCTCTTAACAGTCAAAGTGGGGACCAAGTTTTTTTTTTGTCCTTCTTGTGACCGGCCGCACCGCGCTCAGCCAGTGAGCACACCGGCCATCCCCATATAGGATCCGAACCCGCGGCGGGAGCACTGCTGCACTCCCAGTGCTGCACTCTCCCAAGTGCGCCACAGGCTCAGCCCGGGGACCAAGTTTTTAATACATAAAACTTGGAGGACATAATTCAAGCTTCAGTGAGGTTTGTGGGGACATAATCCAATCTACTACATGAAGCTTGACTGCCTTTGAGTATAAGCTGTCTAATTTGGTAAACTTTGTGTCTATTGTATAATAAAAATGAGCGGTAGGAACACAAATATTGCAATGATTTGGTTGTGGTTCTTGTTCAAGCTTCAAAAATGCACTTTCAGTTAATCTAAAAATAAAGTGAGTAATGGGAAATCTGAGTGTCTCCCAATCATAACTAAAACTCAAAATTAAAATTAAACAAACTGGATTCAGAGAAAGTCAAAAGAAGGTGTTTCCTAGCGATGAGTTTCATGCTTTAGAAATATCAAACAAATTGTCTATCTATATGTAAGATTATGTTTACTTTACATTTCTCTCACACAAATCTATGTATAAATGACTTTAAAGAAACATTGATTCATTATGGTTGATTTCTGGTTATTGTAGTGGCCAACTTGAGTAATAAAGTAGTTTATTAGAAATGTTATGATATCACCTGGGACACAACATTCCAAATACATTTTGCCATAGCTAATTTGGTTGGACCCACTGACAATAAAGTTAATTGAAGATCTGGCAGGCATATAGGTAAGTAATCACAGTTATCTAGGCTTAAAAGAAAAATGTACATGAAATATTACAAAACACTATTCTTTTGTTCATATTGAAGCAAATGCATTTTTTAAATGTAGGAACAAATATATTTCTATATGTAGGATTATCTAATTTAAATATCAACACAATCATTTTGTTAAGGGCCAGATAGTATATATTTGATTTTATGGACCATACAGTTTCTGCCACTACTACTCAACTTTGTCCTTGAAGGTCCAAAGAAACCATAGACATTATGTAAATGATTTGGTCTGGTTGTGCTCGTATATAACTTTATTTTTGGACACTGAAACTTGAATTTCTTAAAATTTTCTCCTGCCACAAAATATTATTCTTTTGATTTTTTGCCCAACCATTTAAAAATGCAAAATCCACTTTTAGCTCTTGGGCCATATGAAAATAGGTAGTGGGTGGATTTGGCCTAATTGCCTATTTGCTGACTCCTGACGTAACTCATATGCCAACCTTTATCACTTCTTCTGACAATGGTATACTCTCTGTTAATTTGTTGTTATTTTTGGTTCAACTCCTTCCAAAGTCACATGATTGATGTCCCATCATATTCAAAAACAGGTCTGCATCATATACTATAAAAGACATGTAATGTGAAAGTTTAAAAAATTATCTCACTAGATTTCTCAATATAAAGGGATTATTTATATTTCCTTTTTTGTCCTTTTTAATAGCATTATTTTTGGAGTTAAGTGAAGCCCTGACTGATTTGACCCCTCTGCAATACAAGGAAATTTTACTTTTAAAGAGCAGTAATGAGACACACAAATCCATGAACCAGACTTTCAGAGGTCAACGTTATATGAAAATCTAAGGAAAAGGAAATCAGTCTGTGCTGGCATTGAAACAACATAAGTTATAATTAAAGTATTTGGAATTATTTTCTACATTTTATAATTTTGTCTTATAAGAGGTGATACCAATGGTGTCTAGTGATGAAAATCATTTCTCAACATATAATTAAAAGCAAGGAGAAAATAAATCCATCTATTGAAAATGAAAATTAAACTTGAGTGTTTACTGCTCAAAATAGATTACTAGTAATGTTGGAAAATTTAATATCCCAAATAGAAGTTTCTGCGGTAGAATACTAGTATTTACTTAGCTTGTTTTCTTCTTTTTTCACCCACGCAACTCAGTGTGGGTGGAGAACCCTTCAAGCAAGATGAATATAATTCAGATCGAATCTAATCTTGGAAAGGTTATAAAACTGGGACCCATAGAAGTTTCTGCGGTAGAATACTAGTATTTACTTAGCTTGTTTTCTTCTTTTTTCACCCAGGCAACTCAGTGTGGGTGGAGAACCCTTCAAGCAAGATGAATATAATTCAGATCGAATCTAATCTTGGAAAGGTTATAAAACTGGGACCCCCAGGGGTTTCTACAGATTTTCTCCTGGTGAAAAATCTATTCAGGCATTTGTTCCTGCGCACGATTCTAAGTTGTAAACAATTTACTCTGCATACTACTTTAGATTATTTTAGTATTATTCTTTGAAATTAGGATCTAATTATTCTTAGTGCTAAATGATTCAAACAGATAGCATATTTGTATAGATGGCTGAAAGTAGGAAGCAATGTTCTCTTTAATTTAGTAAACCAATTGTTGATCCAGATTATTCCATGTCATTAAAAGCTCTTTGGACATACACATGCACATGAAAAGAGACAAACTTGTTTTGTAAATGTGGAGGGTTCTATTAAAGGAAAATGATTTTTTTGCTACTCGATGTAGGCAAATTAGAGAAAGAAGAGGAGAGAGAAGCTGTTTAGGAAGTGAAAGAAGATGAGCAAACATCTGGAAAGGAAACAAAAGGGCCCAGCCTGCCTCCATTCTAGCTGGGAAGGAAATATGTTTCAGTAAAATTGTGTGTTAAGGAGGCATTTACAATAATTATCCTGGTCCCAAACAGTTTATCTTCAGGAAGAGTGTAGAGGTACATGAACTGAAGTGATAAGGAAAAAGCTGAGTCAGGATTTCTTTTTGCCCAGCGTATTTAAAATCAGTGGAAATTCCCTCCAAATCCAATTGTGTGTCATCAAGAACAGAAATGTAAAAAGGCTTGATTTAGTATCTAATCTCCAAATTCACAGTAGCTTCCAGATGACAAAGAAAGAACTATTAATCACGTTCAGAAGATTAAATCAAGTTTTTTCATAACGGAACTTAGTGTGAAATTTTTGTGTTATCAGATCTGTGCAATTGCATGGATGGCTTTGATATGCTATATATACATATATATTTTTTTTCTGAATTGTCAAATATGAATGAACTGAAAACCTCTTAAGATGGTTTTCTAAATTCTTCACACTTTGCAAGTGACTATAACCGGTATTTCTGAGAATAGCACAATAAATCAACTTGATCCAGGAAACATGAATGAAATTAAATTAATTTGGTATTCTTTGATCTTCTTGGAATGATTTATCATTCTTTTATATTTTTAATATAGGAATATGTACAAAGCATGGACGAGAAATGAGGCATCAAAAAATCTAATTTTCAAATCTGTACATATCTATAATAATATATAACATAATATACTGTGCACCACCTAGAAATTTGTTATAGATTTATTTTTTCTTATTGATAGGCTGCTAAGGTATCCCTCCAGCACACTCCGATCAAATCCTTCATGGGGAGAGGAGACATTTTTATATACCCCTCGAATCAATTTATTTGTACTTCAAAATGAAATAAGACAAAAACCTGACCACCTTAAATTAGTTTATTTCATTGTTAAATTGTGTCATCTTTCCTTGAATAAAAATACAGCAAATACATTTTTCCGTTTTGGTCTTGACCAATACACGTCTAAATGAGTGCAGGGATTTCCTGATTGACTCATGACCTCCAGCACCACCTTACCGAGGCAAACCCTGATCAAAGTTAAGATCTATGATTTGAGTCTCAGAAAAAGCAAGCATTATTCTCTCATAGGCTTTCTTAAAAATTGTCATTTTTATTGTCTTCAATAGTTTTTTTTTTT
>NW_007731015.1:56067-58248 GCF_000696425.1 Galeopterus variegatus | reverse complement strand
AAAAAAGACAAAAAAAAAAAAAAAAAAGAAACATAGCTGATTATACCGATCTGTGGGGTACAGAGTTGAATATCAACACCTGTGTGCCATATGTGGTGCTCAAATCAGGATAAGTAGTATACTTAACATTATACAATGGAATCATTTTTCATGGCCCTTTACCAATTCTCCCTTATCCTCTCTCCTCCTTTCCCACCTCTGGTAACCTCAGTTCTGTTCTGTCCTTTCAAAAGTTCAACATATTTTTGTGATTGTTGCATCTTTCTTTCTTTTTTTATTTGTTTATTTTTTCGCTCCCACTTATGAAGGAGGACATCTTTCTGTGCTTAGCTTATTTCACTTAACATAATTTTCCCTAAGTTCATCCATGTTGCTGAGAATGGCAGTATTTCATTCCTTTTTATGACAGAGTAGTTACTCCATGGTGTATATATACACCACATTTTCCTTACCCAGTTGTCCAACCATGGACATTTATGTTGATTCCAACTCTTGGCTACTGTAAATAGCGCTGCCATTGGATTTTTGTCTATACAGTAAATAAATTAACTGAGTTTAGAAAATATGGTAAAAAAAATAAGCAAAAAACATCACCATGCTCAGTGACACACCACCCTCAAGTGTGTGGATCTTGGCCCAGTCCCACACTGAGATACCACTAAGTGGCACAATTGTCCTTGTACATGCTCCTATTTTCTTGACTGCTGCCTAGACTTGAGCTCTGTGCTCGAGAAGACACTCATCTCCTCAGTCTCCCTCCTCCTGGACAGTAATCTTAACCCTCTGCTTCTCTTCTTCTTTTCCATGGTTTGCCTTGATTCATTTCACCCTGGCATACAAACCTGTCTCTTGAACCCACTACCGTGCAGCCGTCTGTGCTGTAATATTTAGCAGCATAGGGGTTTCTCTGCTAGGCTCTCAACGTGTCCAGAGCTAAATAAATAGTTTTCCTAATCACAGAAAATCAAATGATCTTGCTGTCTTACTGTAGATATGACCTATGAATATAAAAACTTGAAATTTTACCTCTAACATGTGCGTTTGGATGTACAGATGTTTATTTAGTTCTCATTTCACATTAAATCCTTAGTTAGATTAAGTGAAAAAGCACTTTTGAATGAAGCCTCAGCAATAAGAATGAAAATCTCATTACCTTAGAAATAGTAAATATAAAGTATAATAGCCAAGTTAATTAAAACCCAAGCAAAATAAAGTAACAGGGAAGATTCGTAGGAAACTAAGAACAGTGGTTACCTATTGGAGCGTGGGGATGGGAACCCAGGAGAAAGGGAAACGGCTGGCAGAAAGATGTTTTTACCTCATACCTGATCATATTTTCTAGAATGGAAACCATATAAATGTATCGGCTATTCAAAAAATTAAAAAATAAGTAAAGCAAAGCACAGACTGCNAGCAAAATAAAGTAACAGGGAAGATTCGTAGGAAACTAAGAACAGTGGTTACCTATTGGAGTGTGGGGATGGGAACCCAGGAGAAAGGGAAACGGCTGGCAGAAAGATGTTTTTACCTCATACCTGATCATATTTTCTAGAATGGAATCCATATAAATGTATCGGCTATTCAAAAAATTAAAAAATAAGTAAAGCAAAGCACAGACTGCCTGACAAGACGTAACTCTCTCTTTCCTTATACTCTGTTTTTTATGTTTGCAACAGCAATGCTGTGAAAATGTTGGGGTAGCAGTTTCTATGTGCTGCTCATTGGTGGCAATGGGACCTCTCTAAGTCATAGCACTAGCTGTATGAGAAAGGTGGTGATTTTCCCTAAAACCAGGAGATGTTGGCTGGTCAGATGTAGCTGCCTTGAATCAGGGCAGTTACAGTAGGAAGTGGAGGAAATAGGGAAACAGTCTCTGTTCAATGGCTGCCAGTTCTGCAGAGAGAGAGAGAGAAGGGAACCAAGAAGACTTTGTCTAGTGCCATACGCAGAAGCTTCTAGGCCTTGTATCTTAAATACTGGATCCGCTCCCACAACTGACTTCACAAGGCACTAACACTCGTATGCTTTCTCTAATGCCTTAAAAGAAATCTGAGTTAATGAGCTCAATCTGGTCTGCTACCTGTTTTTATAAACTTTTATTGTAACGCAGCCAAGCTCATTTGTTTCCATATTGTCTATAGCTACTTTTGCACTAAAACGGCAGAATTGAGTAGTTCCAAT
>NW_007731015.1:50864-55574 GCF_000696425.1 Galeopterus variegatus | reverse complement strand
CTGCCAGTTCTGCAGAGAGAGAGAGAGAAGGGAACCAAGAAGACTTTGTCTAGTGCCATACGCAGAAGCTTCTAGGCCTTGTATCTTAAATACTGGATCCGCTCCCACAACTGACTTCACAAGGCACTAACACTCGTACGCTTTCTCTAATGCCTTAAAAGAAATCTGAGTTAATGAGCTCAATCTGGTCTGCTACCTGTTTTTATAAACTTTTATTGTAACGCAGCCAAGCTCATTGTTTCCATATTGTCTATAGCTACTTTTGCACTAAAACGGCAGAATTGAGTAGTTCCAATAGAGACTACATGGTCCACAAAGCCTAGCATATTACTACCTGGTCCGTTACAGAAAAAGTTTGCCCACCCTCCTTCTGAAAGAATAAATGTTTTCCTCCATAGTGTGGCATCGCTGGGTAGTTGATGTCATTAACTTGCTGGACAGGTATGGGGAGAGGTGGCAGCTGAACTGTCATGCATGGCCTCTCTTCCAGCCACCATGGCTGCTCTGTGATACGCCCATGTGGTGGCTGGGAGTTGCTATGACAGGCAGGGTGATGTCAACCGGCCTGATCATTCTGTCTACTGGGTTGTTTAATTCCTCTTCAGTGGCAGATGCACTCTGGTCAGTGATGTAAGACCTTCACACTTCAGGTCCGCTGGCTTAGAGTCATCCTCATGCATAATCCACATGTTTCCTGCCTTGATATTCTAGTATTTCTTCTATCAGGCCCCTGTCCAACTAGCAAAGCCATTAAGCACTGCCTTTGAGGAAATGTATGCTTTTCCTGCAGGCTATTTTCTGTCTACAAAGTGGATGACCAGGTGAAATGATCAAAGCTCTGTCCATTCTCTTCACTGTATTCTTAAAGGATCACCTTGAGAGAATGAAGCCATAGTTCATGTTTGATTTGTACTCACATGGCAAGCCAACCCATTTTGAACAAGCTCAGACTTTTAGGTTTGACATCATTTGGTTATAAGGATCTCCTCACCCCCAGTATGGCCCTAAGAGCCCTGAGAACATTTCCAGAGTCTCTGTGGGTTCCTTCCCTGATCTGTCTTTCTGCCTCTGAGCGATAGACACTGGTGCAATGAATGGTGGTAGATGAGAGGGGTTTGGGCCACCTGCTCATGCAGCTTTCTTTGCCTTGTGTCTTGTATCTGATCACATGTGTACACTTCTGTCTTGATGAATTGCTGCTGGGTCTGCCTGACCTTAAGATTTTATAGATTTGGCAGAATCCAGCTCTTAGGGAACAGTTCTGGCTGCATTGTCTCTCGATGTTTCATGGTCAGGTGTTCCATTTCTACCAGAATCCAGAAGCAGGCCCCAAACTGTGCATTTTAGAATGGCAAATAATTCTCTGTTGTAGATGGCCTGGCTTTGCTAGAGAATCTTGGGGCTCTACTCTGTGATTCTCCTACTGGGATTTGTTATAATCTCCACGGGGCATCTTTTTTCCACCACAAATACCTGAAACCATATTTTCTGCCAGGTTCTCTGGCCAGGTAGCAGGGCAGCTTGCACTGCAGTCTGGTCCTACTAAAGAGCCCTTTCCTGTTCTGAGGTCACTCAAAGATAACAGCCTTGTATCTAAATTGGGAAATGGCCCAGGCAATATTCACAAATGTGAAATATTCTGCCTCAAGAATCTGAAAAGGACTACTAAGTGTTGTGCTTTCTTTTTCAAGGCAGAAGTGGGATATGCAATCGCTTGTCCTTTACTTTGCATTTAATGTCTGAGTATGTCCCAGGCTTCTGGACCCCTAAAATTCACTGGTGTGCTAGGCCCTTGCACCATCATACATTTTCCCTCCCAGCCTCTGGAGTGCATCTATCTTCTCAAGGCATTTAATGTTTGGCTACTTCTTGCTCTTCCAATGTGGTTGGCATAATATCATTGATATTATGGACTGATGTAACGTTCTGAAGAATGTGCAGATATGTTGCAGGATGTGTTTCCCCATATATTTTTTCACTCAAATAATGTGTTTTGGAATATTCGTAAATGCACAGGAAATTACAAAAATGACATTTGTTCTAATGTTTAAGTTAGTTTTGTAGTTTAGTTGAATTTCATTAAAATAAAAAATATTTTGAATACAGTCTATCAAATTCAATGAGTCTATAGAATCCAATAGGAACTGTACTACCATGCTTAGACCCTTCAAGAGAAACCCCTCCCCAGAGTCCTACATTTTCAAGGGTCATTATTCGCAACCTACTCCATGGGTGAGGAATCCTCATGACCAAGGGGATGTGCCTACACAGATGTCACCATTCCCCATCCCCTCTGACCATGCTCTGGGTTCTGGGATCTTGGGATTTCTTTTCCCCAAATCCCTGAGTCCATTTCCAGCATCTTTGTGGGCTCTCCCCCAGGATCTGTGCTCCTGTGCCTCTTTTTCTTTAGGATTAAAGATTAGGAGTTTTCTTGAAAATAGAATTGTTTGAAACAGAAAAAAAATAGTTAAAGAGGTATTTTATTTGATTACCAATGGGAGGAAAAGAAAATCTATTGATAGGAGATTGTAGTGGAGAAATCTACTCCAAGTTTTTGGTCTCCTTGCTTAGTAGAAGAATGACATTCAGAGCCTGTTGTGCTCTTTTACCTTCCTGTAATCCTGCTGACTCCGCCAATTGTTGAGCTAGGGCTGGGTCTGGAGCTCATGGACCCCTCAAGCCCATTGTCCAGACTGGGTCATAAACCCTTCACATGCCAGGCTGGGTTTCCAGACTCCTCATGCACCAGGCTGTGTCATCAGACCTCTCACATGCAGGTCTATGAGCTACATACCTGGCAAAAAGGTCTTTGGAGCTGTAGGTTTGAGAGCATGACCATGCAGCGTGGATGCCCGAGGCACTAGACTCCAGCCAAGTGGTGGTGCATGTGCACTAACTCCGCCCACACACAGCTTATTTACAAAGAATGCACCACACCATCCCCAACTGGACCCAAGGCGAGGGGGCCTGACTTAATTATTCTGTCTTCCCAACAGAGCCCAATGACACTTCTGGGTTCCAGATGCCCCTACATACTCCTTAGTGTTTTCCCAGAAAAAGTAAACACCTCTTCTAACCCTGTCCCTATGAAATAGTGATAGAGAAATAATAGAGCCAATCTGTGTTGATTGATACCAAAAATTTACATATAAATTGTATATTCAATATAATTTATATATAAATTACATTTATTCCTATTGCTAAGGAATTTGAATATCAAGTTTTATAATTATAAGGGAATTTTTAAACACTGAAAACTCCTGTTTGTGTTACTTTGAATAGTTCCTCTCACAAAAGCATGTACAAGACCATTAATAAATCTACTTCAATGTTTATGATGATAATGCTGATTGAGGGAGATATGCTTCAGTATTTTTTGCAACACTCTCTGGAAGGTGTAATTATAGCAGACAAAAAGCTCTATTTGAAAGAATGTGATGCATTCCTTGTAACTCGCAACAAAACTGTGTAATTATTCTCACAGTTATTTAAATTTAAGGATTTGTTCCCTTGAAGACTAAAAACCCATCTGTGCCTGAGTCTCATTTTCCTGATGTTAAATGCCATAGCACTGAATATTGGCATCTTTTAAACTGTAGAAACTATATTCAAATTATACAAATTTGCATTAGCTGTAAACGTAAAACCGCTGTTTATAGTCCTTGAGTTCTCCTAGGCTTGTTTCCTCCCAGATCTCACAGGTACATCCAGCAAACTCACTGTTTTGTAAGACTGCTTATTCCCTAATTAGTCTCACTTCCTGAGGTCCCACTGCTGAAATGACCGGAGACCAGTTGGTGTGAATTGCAAGCAGCAGATCAGATAAACAACATCACAATGTGTCTTGACAGCCATACTTTACTTGTTTTCTTCATGTCAGAACAATTCTTAATATGTGGGTTGAAGAAACAAACCAAACCAAACAACTCCAAAAAAACCCCCAAACCAACAAAAACGCTAGCCTCACTATAAGACACTTCAGGACGGAAGATTTTTATAAAATAAACCAAGCTCCAAACTCCACCTTCAATCTGTGCTCAGGATAATTCATCAGTAAGTTGGAGCTAAGACTATTGGTAACAATACGGCTACATGGGGTCTAAGTGTTGCATAGGAGAAATACGAAAATAGGGTGATCATCAGGCTCTGCTGCTTTTAGTTTTCTTCCTTTGCTCTAGTCCCAGTATCCCAAATCTATTTTTCTACTGTTATTTGGAAAGAAAATAGCAACTACTCCACCAAGATGCTTGCATTTTCTCAAGCAAGATGTCCCATGTCTCCCCCATTTGCATCCAGCTCTGTATAGTGAGCTCTATAGAATGTGTTCACTTCTTATGTCTCTTACCCTCCCTGCCCTTCTTTCTGAGGAGAAACTTGCACAGCTTATATATTCACCCCCCAAAACTCTGATCCTTGTTCTTAAAATTTCCACTATCCTATATTTCACCAGTTTCAAGGACTTAATATTTAAATTAGTGCTGCTCCTTCCCAGATAGTTTATCTTTGTCCTTTTTAGATTTAATTATTTGTATTTACGTACATGAGGAAAAAATCGTGAAAGACTTCGAAATGTGGTGGGTGTCCTGACTGGCTCTTCCATCTGGGTTATCGCCAACTTTGTCTTTGCCTAGGCTGTTTTATAACTCCATAGAGATAGATGTTAATTTGTAGAAAACTGAGAGCAATGCAAATTATTTCTACCCATAG
>NW_007731015.1:38577-49247 GCF_000696425.1 Galeopterus variegatus | reverse complement strand
CAATATTATCATAGAGCAGATGCTTCTTCTGTCACTTTGGAATGGGCTTTGTGGAGAGAGATGTCCTCTTCTTTATCTCTGCTGGTGATTCTCCTTGTGTCAATGCACTCTAGTGGCTGGCAGACCAAGTGTGTGGTGGTTGTGGCATCTAGCCATTTTTGTGACTGTGGTGGGCAACCCACATGGAGGTGATATTTTTGGCATGCTCGTTTGTGCTGGCAGTGTGCCTGGTTGTGTGGAGTGTCCAATCCCGGGCTCCATACCTTGGGTCCCTGGGCAGGCTCCAAGGTGCTGGCATGGTGCCTGTTTGTGGGAGGGGATCTTGTCCTCTGCTCCATACAGCAGGTCCTGGGGCAGGCCCCGAGGTGCTGGCATGGTGTGCCTGGTTATGCGAGCAGGGTCTGGTCCCCTTCTCCATGCCTTCGGTCCCTGGGCAGGCCCCAACGTGCTGGAGCAGTGCCTGTTTGTGGGAGAGGGGTCTGGTCCCCTGAGGCAGTGGTGTGGTATGCCTGGTTGCGGGGGGGGGTGTCCAGTCCCTGGCTCCATGCCTCAGGCCAGCCCCAAGAAGCTGGCATGGTGTGCCTGGTTGTAGGAGGGGGGTCTGGTCCCTGGCTCCATACCTTGGGTCCCCGGGCAGGCCCCAAGGTGCTGGCACAGTGTGCTTGGGCTGGAATTAATTTTTTGTCCTTTGCTTACTTTAAAATGGGGGAACTTCTTGCGGGAACCAGTACTTGAGCTGTGTTGTTGAGCTAAATTGCTGCTTTGCTGCTGTTTCCCTAGGGAAGCCTTTTTGTGCAGCTCAGGGTTTAATAGTTGACCTTATAGGTACTTCCAGCTTTTTGGAGACCTGGTGCACCTGGGTTGTCTAGAAACTCTGATCTGGGCCTGAGTTTTTTCATTAAACTGCACCCCATGCAATTCTGCTTTCCTGACCAGTCTCCTCTGAGTGGTCCTGCACTGATTGGGGGGCAGATCGGCTGTCCTTGCTGTGTCCCAGTGTTCTACTGGTGGGCTCATCTCCCCCACTGCCTGTGCTCCAAACACTTCACGTGGGACAAGCGCTGTGCGGGTCCCTTGTGATGAGTCAGTGGCCTCTGAATGGTTCCCCTTTTTCAGCTGTTCTGGCTCCTCGCTCCTGTGTGGGTCCAAGGGAACCCTATTAGTGGTCTTGTGCCCTAGGGGCCACCAAGGCCCTCTTCTCCACTGCCGCCTCCAAGCAATTCCATCTGAAGGGCACAGCTGTGGCTTCTGCTGGCTCCTGCTCCATGTGCTCAGCAGCNCTCACACATGAGGAATCATATAGTATTTGTCCTTTTGTGTTTGGCTTATTTTGCTTATTATAATATCCTCAAGTTTTCCATGTTGTAACATGTGAGAAATTCTTTTTTAAGGCTGAATGATATTCCACTGTATGTGTATACCACATTTTGCTTACCCTTTTATCCATCGATGGATACTTGGGTTGCTTCCACATTTAAGCAATTGTGAATAATGGTGCTATGAACACGGGTGTAAAAAAAGTTTTTTTGAGAATCTGCTTTCAATTCTTTTGAGTATTTATCGAGAAGTGGAATTGACGGATCATGTGGTAATTTTATTTTTATTTTTAAAATAACATCCATACTGTTTTCCACATCTGCTGAACCATTTTACTTTCTTACCAACAGTACACAAGGGTTTCAATTTCTTCACATCCTTGTCAACATTTGGTGTTTTCTGTTTTTCTTTATGGTGTGATTGATTGATAGTAGTCATTCTCATGGGTGTGAGGTGGTATCTCATTGCAGTTTTGATTTACATTTCTCTGATGACTAGAGATGTTGAGCATCTTTACATGTGTTTATTGACCACTTGTATATCTTCTTTAGAGAAAGATCTATTCAAGTCCTTTGTTTATATTTGGATCAGGATATTTTTGTTGAGTTTTAAGAGTTCTCTGTATATTATGAATATTAATTCCTTACCAGATACATAATGTGCCAAGATTTTTTTCCCATGCTTTGTGTTGCCTCCTTACTCTGTTGTTAATGTCTGTCTTATGATATGCAAAAGATTTAAGTTTTCATTAAATCTAGTTTGTCTATTTTTTTCTTTTGTTGTCTGTCTTATGATGTCATATCCAAGAAATCATTCCCAAATGTCCTTGTGGTTTTTAAATGGTTGGTCATGTAGATTTAATCATGGAGAAAAATCACCATTGAAATTACATATTCAGAAACAATATGCTTTTAAAAACATATTTTCAGACATAATATTTACTGTATAATATGTGCTATTGAAACAAGGCCTCATATTTACCTTTAAAATTTTTTTATATACCTGTATTTTTGAAAATTTCTCAGAATTTATTCAAAATTTTAAACAAACCAAACTTTATATCGATTTCCTCCCTTTAATAACTTTGAAATAAAAAGTTATCCAGGACTAAAATGTCAGGGAGTAAATATATAAGTGCTTTGAAAGCAAACTTTATGTAAGATTAGGTGTTCTACCATGTGTTGCTTCTCTTTGCCTCACTCTGTCTCATCATCTCTCTCAGGCTGCAAGCTCAGTGATGGCAGAATCCATCATTTGTATAATCCCTTAGAATCAGAGAGAGGGACCAGAGACCAGGGTTTGATTCCTGCTTCAGGCACAGAAGAGCTATGCCCTCTGGCTCATTCTAAATATATGCCATGAATACAAATAAGTAGAATGCACATTGCTCTGAAGATCAAAGATAATGCGGAATATTTGGCATTAATGTTAGGTTTTATTTTTACCATCCTGACTCACATAGTAGGAGCTAATTAAAAGAAAGAATGAGTGAATACTGGACCAGCGTCTAAAATGCTGTGTATTAGTATTTGTAGTGGTATTATTCCTTGTCTTTAATTCTCATCAATATGACTAGGAGGCATGTCAACCTAAAATCATTTAAAGTGCATAGCTTTTTTCGTTTTTGTAACTAGCTGAACCACTGTAAGTGAAATACACTCTTGCTTATCAGTACTTTAGACTTTATCTGACTCACTAATTGGACTCTGCAATTTTAAAGCCATGCTTATGGCTAAAGAATTTATAACACTGTGTTTGAATAATCTATCTTATGCAATTATAAATGCCCCATATGAGATTTCTCTAAAAAAATAGGGTTTCAGTTGTTTTGTATGGTCCACACTACCAGTTACATAGTCAATATTCCTTTGCCTCTACTTAGTACTATGTAACTGATTTTGTTCACTATAGTAGTATTCATAGTTTTCTTAGTATTCATAGTTTTTTCATTCAATAGTATTCATAGTTTTTTTATAGTAGTATTCATCAGTTATCTGTTGCTAATTTCCTGTGAGCAAAGCTATTAAATGAGAGATGTAAATATAACAAATTATCATGTCAGTATGTAATGTGTTTGGAACATCACATCTGATTCAAAAGTTAATAGTAATGTTAAGAAATAGCTATTTTTTTTAAATGCAATAATATGGGATCTTGTCAGGCCAGCAATATATGGGATGCATCTTTTAGATTCTGGGATCCATTTATTAATTTTCAGAGTACTTATTAAAATGTCTACACATGATTCCTGTAGTACCCAAATTGTATTTGTATTCTAAATCAAAGTTATTCTCACACATTTTTGGTATACAAGTTCTTAAAAATATATACTTTAGCTTAAAAATTTATTGAGAGATACATGTATCCAATGAAGATAGCATATTAAAACCCTGCTTCTTAGAGGATATGAAACAGCAGATATGTAGAATGAACTAGAGATCTAACGTACAACATGAGAACTATAGTTAATAAAATTGTATCAGGAATTTTTGTTAAATAAGTAGATTTACCTGCTCTTGTGACACAAAAAAGTATCTATGTGAGATGATGAATATGTTAATTTGCTTCACTATCATAATCATTTTACTATCTCTGTGTATCCCATAACATTATGTTGGAAACCTCATATATGCACAATATAATTTATTTTTAAAAAGGCTTGAAATGGAAGTGATACATGTGAAAATGTAAAAATGTTTCCCCAGGTAGAAATCCTGAAAGGTGTGCCTGTAGTCCCTTCTTTTGTCTCCTTTGCCACTAGGGGTAACTATGCAAACTGGTCCCGTCTGATAGAGTATAAACAGAAGTCTACCAAGTGAGTTTACAGAAAAGTTATTGGTTTCATCATAAAAAGGTGTGGTATCAGTAGGGATGCGTCTTTCGGCCTTCACTTTTTTTTCCTTTAATTTCCTTGGAATGTCTTGATATCTGTAGCAAACATATCTGAAACAATCATATGACAATCACAAACAAAGATGCCAGAGCAGGTGGAAAGAAGGTGTTTTGGCCTTTAATGACTTCTATGAGCAGCTATGTTATTTTTGACATCTAAGTCTGAGTGTCTTTATACATGAGATAATAATAACTGTTTTTGTCTATGACACTGTATTTTGGCTCTCTGTTACATACAACCAAATGGAATTCTAGTTGACAAGGATTGCTTTCTCCATTCTATACTGTTTCATGTGCTTTGTAAACTTGGAAGTTCTAACAGGGAGGATTACCCTCATATTCCCCACCAGTGAAATATTTTTCTTATTAAGGAACATCTTCTCTAACAGAAGTGGTTTGTGGAGGGGAAGTTTATAGAGAGATCTACCTAGGTAGATAGAGCAGTCAAATCAACCCTAGCAATTATGCAGTGACACTCACAAAAATGTTATAGTCAGGTTGATCTCTCATTCTATTGTAGATCTTCCTTCAGTTACCCTCTCTTACCGGATAGATAAAAAATAAACATTATGCTTTAATATTTTTAACTATCGTAATAAGACTATAGAGTTTAGGGTAACTCTGGCTGCTGTAACGAATAGCTTGAGCTGTGATAAGAATATCCAATAGTGCTTAATGGCCTGCATGAAAAAGAAATTTATTTACTGCTCATTTAATAGTCCTAAGTAGGTGTTCCTAGTTAGCAGATGACTCTCTTCCATTTAGTGATGTAGACAGGGGGTCTCCTTTTATCTCATGGACTCACTTTTCCCCATACCCTTGAGGTCATTTACCTCTAGAAGAAGAAAGAGAGCATGAGGAAGGAACACTTATTTCTTCCAAGTATTGGAAAGGACATGATACACATCACCTGCACTTCCATTTCATTGGTGACAAGTCATATGTGAGAAACCCAAGCAAGGGGTTCAGGAGAATGTAGTTCCTGGCTGGCCCGACAACTAATTTCCAAGCAAAAATTCTACACATAAAAAGAAAACATGGATGTTGGTACACAGTTGGCAGACTGAAACACTGTCAAAATGAACAGTTGTTCACAATATTAGACCAGTAGTATAGAGTTCTTTTAAATTATGGCTATCCAATTTTCAGGTTAAAAAAACCCCCACCAACAATGAGAATAGCTTCCATGAATATAACATGACTTTGTGCTATAACATTAAATTTGTAATAAATTAGTGCTGTATGGAATAATTATTTTTATTTGTAATGCATGACTGCTCTCCTTATAAGTTTTATGCAGCAAAAACACTAAGGTTCACAGTCAAACTAGTAAATAAATGACAGGGAGAAAGTTGACACATTTCCTAATTAATTTTGCATATAAGCAACTTTGTTTTTTTTGGCTGGGTGTATGGATCTAAAGATAGAATCGAGCTCCAGACTGATTTTATAAAAGTATGCTTTTAAAATAGATGCCAAGGATACTCTAAAGGTGAAAATATTCAAAATTTTCCAATTTCTAGTGATGCTGGTTTTAATTGTCAAATAATGCACAGTGGTCACCGTGATTTTTGCGTATTTCACAATATCACATGAAAAACATCATGGGTTAGTTTTTTGGCAATTTTTGTGTGAATAAGGTTTGATTTTATTTGTTAATCCGTGTATTTCTTCTTTGATGAATAGCTCCTCCTAGTTCCACAAAGATTATGTCTTCTTAACATATTAATTCTTATGGCATTGATGGAATTTTTAAATGCTGGCAACACTGATGATTATATTTGAAACAAGTGCATCTATTTTAAAATTCTAAAACATACTTCTTTTTCCTCCCTTAATCTATCTCCCCATGATTTTTCTGGATTTGAAAGTTTAAAATCTATTACTTAATTCTACTTTATGTGCTCATAAATTATATGATAATATTTTGCCTTTAGATGCTCAACTATTTATCTTATTGTTGTGTCAATCACTGGTTACAAGAATCCAAGAAGGAAATGCATTATTTGTATATGAAAAATAAAAAGCAATTTTGATTATTTTTATTTTATTTTATTTTATTTATTTTCCTTTTTTGTCTTTTTTACTGACCGGTAATGGGATCACAACCCTCGGTGTTGCGCCCGCACCACGCTCAGCCAGTGAGCAGGAACCGGTCTCCACATGGGATCCGAACCCTTGGCAGGAGCGCCGCCGCGCTCCCAAGTGGCGCACTCTCCAGGGCGCCACCAGGCCGGCCCAATTTTGATTATTTTTAATAGAGTTCTAAATTTCCCTTATTTATATGTTAGTCTTCCTCTCCATATCTAATAAAAGAGGAATTTTTTTTTGGCCAACAGAGATACGTTGTTGTTCTATCAAAGGACATGCTTATCTTGTAATTATTAAAACTGTGTCAAACAATAAAATGAAAAAATATGCAATTGAGGTTTGAAAACAGCTGGGGATTTATAGCAGGCTACCCTTTGAGCATGGCTGAATTTAAGGAGCTCAGGTCTAAACACAGAGGATGACAAAAGAATAATCCTCAAAATCTTTCATTCTCAGTGAAATCTGTATATGGAATAACAAAAAACACCGTGAAGGTTATATGTATTTGATGCCCTTGACATTTTGCCAAATATCAAGAGGATAAAGAACATTAGAACAAATGCTGTTCATGTTTTCAGAGTTTTAGCAATATGATTGAAGCAGTAATTCCAACTCAGAAGTTGGAACTAATGACAAACGTTTTTTTCAAATTAACTCTTCATTTACAGGATCTAACAGATAGAGCCATAACTTTAAGGAGAGTTTCCCTTTGATCTTAAGTAGCCAAATATTAACTTGTGCTTATGTGGCCATAAGAAAAATATATGACCTTGAGTTAAAACACCATTTTTTTGTTAAATACAGTAAAGGTAATACATAGGCAAAGTATAAGTTTCACTGTGCAGTCTGCTAAGAGAAAGCAGGCTTTTCCAAAGCTAGAGGTCATTTAAATACGCATGAGATATCAACCCAGGTTTTCTCTCCATATGTCGATACTCTGCCTTCTAGAATCCTGCATGGTATAAACTTAAAAAGACATTTAACGTATAGGGACATTTTCTGATTATATATTATCCTCAAAATGGGGAAGCTTTTATTAGCTTTTGTTTTTCAAATGAGAGAATTAAGACTTTAGAAATTTTGATCAATTATGAAAGGACACTGAGCTAAGTAGTGAGAGATCCTTCGATATGACTCTATCCAAAGCTCAAGTCCTTACCACTCTCCTGTCTGCTGCTATGATGTATCATGTGCAGCTGTATGTTTCATGACCTAAACGATTAGTTCAAGGAGCACAGGAATTGATCAACACTCTTTTCCACCCATGGTGCCAACGAAAAATCAATTTGCTTTAATTGACTTCTTGTGTAAAATGAAAATCACCTATTCTATTTATATTATAATTATTGTTGTTTCAAGTATGAATGACTTAAATCTTTAGTCATAGAATCTTAGAGATTAGTTCTCATCTTGTACCTTCTATCCAGTATGACAGTACCCTTTATGACTTCTCTGATTATTCTGATCCTTTAAGACAATTCAGGTGGTGTTGACCATACAAAGAAGCCCTTCCTGATTTTATTTTAGAAAATAGTTCTTTTATCTCGAGCCAGTTCTGCTTTTCAATGAGTTTTCTATATTGTTTTTAAGAAAATTAATGATGTGAGTAATTTAAAGAACAAAACTTTAGGATGGCTAGAGACTCCTCTCCTAACTTGAAAATCAGTTACAAAAAAGTTAATGTTTGTGAGAACAAGTTAGCCGTGACCCTCTCCATGGAACCCATACTGGGGAGAATTGGTCATTTTTCCCACATGCTTCCAAAGCCACTCTGAGAATCACCATCCTTCTTATCAGACAGAAGTTGAAAAGATCATGGTCAGAAAGAGATATGAGTGGGACATTTTTATTGATCCTGCTCAGAAATAGAGCAAAGAACATTCAGTAAAAGTTTATTGGCTAGAATTTAGTCACATGGCTCCATCTAATAACAGAAGAGTATGGGAAATGGAAATCTAGATGTGTGATCAAAAAGAAGATGAAAACATGGAGTTTGGTAATCATCTCAAAGTATTTAACTTAGAAGAAATATTGCTGATTTTTCTTCCTTTTTAAAGCATGTTTAGTTACAAAATTAACACAAAAATACATTCTCTTTACAAAAAAGAAAAAAAATTACAGATGAATATTACATTCTCTTTGATCACTACCACAGTTTCTTCTAGTCCTTTCCCAGACATAACTGCAGTAAGTGTTTATTGTCAGTTCTTGCATATTTCTTTCTCTTTAATATAAGAGATGTAATCATTCTCTGAAATTAGTTCAAGGGATGTAGGAGGTAGCCTGTGTAAAAATAGCAATTACATCGATTTTTCTAAGAGCCTGGAACATCGCAACTCATCTAATCATAACAATAAATCTATGTTACAGATGGACAAACTGAGGCACAGGAAGTTTAATAAGTTGTTTAAGCTCACAGAATTAATGCCTTGTGGATCTGATATTGAAATGTTTGGCATTTTCCTCCAGAGTGTGCACTTTATCAGTATATGCCACAGCCTCTACAGAAATGATGTAGGAAGAGCTCCAGTCACGAGGGAGTAATAAAGACTGGAATTGCCCTCCCATTGTCAAGAAATAGAAAACTGGACAAAATGTGGAATAACTGCTTTCAGACATGGAACAATAGGCCATGCAGGCCTGTGACCTCTGACAGAAGGAAAATAAATGAAGTTCTATGACTGTTCTAGCTTACTAGCTGGAGGCAATTTTTGTACTGTGACCCAGAGAAAGAGAACCCCAACAGCCCACTCTTCTCATGAATTTTATGAGACATAGGTCAGGGATCAGGGAGGTTGAAAAAAATAGAATCTGTGGAGCAGAATACCAAGAGGAAAAAGCTACTTAACAGGAAGGGCTCCAGAAATTGGCACAGAAAATTCTGTTGAATTTTTGGTTGAATACCAATCTACACATGTGCAGAGTCAAAAAAAAAAAAGTTCCAGAGAAAGAACAATTCCAGGGACCTCTAAAGAGAAGATTGCCTAGAGCAGAATCATTCCTGTTCCTACCAGCCAGAGTTGAGAGACTTTGTAGGACATATGGGGCTTTCAGTACAGACTCCAAAAGGGCCACTCTCCTTGGGGCTAAGCAACCAGAAACAATATGGAGATCCACCCTTTAAAAACCTTTAAAATAAAACTGGTTCACAGAGAAAACAAATATTCACATGTTGAATATGAGCCCAATGATATCAGATCTTACATTAAATGTGAATAGAATAAATACAAACTTCTAAAAGATAAAAACAGATCTATAAGTCACTTTGCTTACCAGAGTCCGAAACTCTAAAATGAATAAATGAAAATTATCACTCAGTAGCATAAAATTTACAAGATTAACCATGCAACCCCAAAATTACTAGACTTGCAAAAAAGAAGGAAATATAATCCATAAAGACAAAGTAATATTCAACCTGTCTATAGAAACACACAGAAATGACAAAGATTATCTAGTAAATAAGAACATTAAAACCGATGTTATAAATATACTCAATATGCTCAAAAACTTACATGAAAAAAATAGGGGGAAGAATAAAAAATATAAAAAAGAAACAAAGAGTTTTTGAGTTAAAAATCAGTATTTGTAATAAAAAATTTCAGTGGATAAAATTTGCAGCTAATGAATACTTCAGGAGAAAATATTCTTGAACTTGAATACATGGCAACAGGAAATATCTGAAATGAAGAAGACAGAGGAAAATAAAGACTAAAAACAAATTAACAGAGTCTCAGTGCCTTCTGGGAATATCAAACAATCTAACATCAATGTAATTTAAGTTCCGGAAGGAAAAGGGGTGAAAAAATTTATTTGAAGAAATAATAAACAAATGATTTCCAAATTTGATAAAAAGTATAAACCCATTAATGCCAAAAAGGTCAATGAATTCCAAGCAGGATAAACACAAATAAAACAATATCCTGGCATATCAAATTAAATTTTCTGAATGCAAAAGATGAACAATCTTAAAATCAGCCAGAGAAAAATAATACATTACTGTAGAGGAATAAATATAAGCATAATAGTAGATTTCCCATCAGAAACTATGCAAACCAGAAAACTAGGGAGGTTGTTTTTTAAAATTTTAAAATACTGGGGGAAAAAAACACAGCAAAACCATACATTTATATATATATAGTGAAGATGTCTTCCAAAAAATTAAGGAGAAATAAAGAGGTTTTTAGAGAAAATTTTCAGAGAGGTAAGAGCTAAGAGAATTTATTATTAGCATATTTTCATTGCCAAAAAATGTTAGGACAAATTCCTGTGTCAAAAAGAATATGATACAAGACAGAATTCTGAATCTACAAAAAAGAAATGTAGAGCTCCAAAAATAGTTAAAATAAAGATTAATATAAAAGGCATTTTTT
>NW_007731015.1:37185-38115 GCF_000696425.1 Galeopterus variegatus | reverse complement strand
TTTTTTATCATTTTTATATGCTTCTAAAGATAGATGATTATCAAAAGCAAAAATAGTTACCATGCATTTTGGGATTATAAGATACGTAAAAGAACAGAAAATGCAAATTTAAACCATATTGTGGCATTGTTTCACACCCATGTGAATAGCTAAAATTAAAAATACTGATTTAAGAAAATAGCAAAGATGAAGACATGTAGGGGATTGCGTGTACAGGATTGTGTGATTATGTTACCTAAGACTGTAGCACCCAAATATATTTGTGATAGTTTTTGGATTGCCATTTACTCTAGAATAACCTTGGGAAATTTGCTGAGCCTCAGGCTCCTTCTCAATAGAATGAGGGTAATAAGAACATTCTTGCTCAGCACACAGTGTGACTTAGCATGCATTATCAACTGAGGCAATTTAAATGATAAATTCTTGGAAAATTTTATTTTTTAAATTATTTTTCTTCCATTTTCCCAGCCCGAAAACCACTCTTAACAACTTCTGAACTGAGTTAAGAATATATTCCATGAGAGAAAAAACAAAGGTGATTTCTCTGTATTTATTGACATTTTCCAAACGATTTTACATATACACACAAACTTGTGAAATTTGAGATTCATAATGATCGAATACGTGTTTTGAGAATTGGAAACATGGACTTCAAGTTTGGTTGATTTAGTCAACTTTTCAACTCTAGAATTACATGCAACAGAAATTTACATTGTATTCAGCATTATACTTTAGTATTTATTTTTTATTATACAAGCTAAGAATTGATAATCAACCATTCCAAAAAATAAGATAAAATCACATTCAGTGTTGCTAGAATAAAAAAGTGAACATTAGGCCATAGCTGGTAAAATATAAAATGCAATTAGAGGCTAATGTGAGCATATTTTAAAAATTTTTGTGGCTTATTGAGGTATAATTGATGTACCA
>NW_007731015.1:34449-37130 GCF_000696425.1 Galeopterus variegatus | reverse complement strand
ACAACTTCTGAACTGAGTTAAGAATATATTCCATGAGAGAAAAAACAAAGGTGATTTCTCTGTATTTATTGACATTTTCCAAACGATTTTACATATACACACAAACTTGTGAAATTTGAGATTCATAATGATCGAATACGTGTTTTGAGAATTGGAAACATGGACTTCAAGTTTGGTTGATTTAGTCAACTTTTCAACTCTAGAATTACATGCAACAGAAATTTACATTGTATTCAGCATTATACTTTAGTATTTATTTTTTATTATACAAGCTAAGAATTGATAATCAACCATTCCAAAAAATAAGATAAAATCACATTCAGTGTTGCTAGAATAAAAAAGTGAACATTAGGCCATAGCTGGTAAAATATAAAATGCAATTAGAGGCTAATGTGAGCATATTTTAAAAATTTTTGTGGCTTATTGAGGTATAATTGATGTACCAAAAATTGCACATATTTAACATATACATTTTGATGAGTTTAGACATATGTATATGAGTGTATTTTGAAAACTTCATGGAAAGATTCATATTATCTTTTAGTTCTATGTTTCCATGAACTTTTTGTAGTATTCTCATATTTGCAATTTTGTTTTAAGTTTAATGAAACTTAAGGAGCTAGGTTCCTTCCCAACCAATCCTAAATTTTTACAGTCAAATGCAAGCCTAATACATCATTTAGAAAAGGTTATAGTAGCCTTTTATAGTCACAAAGGGTCACCTTTTATCAAAGGCCTCTGAAACTTATATTAAGTTTCCACATGTCTTGGCAATAGCTTTGAAATAACCACAACTTTTTGTAAACCTAACCTAATTCTACTAGTCTAGACATTGGGATGAAATATTCGTAGGTTCTTCCACTTCCCCTATCAGGAGTGAATACACTGTCTCTTTCTTTTCCAGGTTTTACATTTGATGGTTTCCAGGAACTGCTAAGAGTGAGATCATACCAAAGTGGTGACTGCCAGAGGAAGGTGAGAGACATATGGTGGCCTTAGAGTTATTCTTTTGAAATCTATATTAGGAGATACATAGACAATGTCTGTATTTCTAAATATATGTCTAATGAAATTAAGTTCATGAACCTTTTTTATTTCCTCATATGACCCATAATTAGGATTTTGTCTGAATATCAATAAAGCCAAAAATAAATATAGTACTGTTAAGAGCTCATTACATTTTCCATTATTACAGGAAAATTATTGTAGCAAAGAAATTATTAGTATAGAGACAAGAAAAGTAGAACTTATAATATAGGACTAAAAATAATGGATAATTCACAGTATTTCCTGAAACCAAGAGACAGAGTTTAAAGAGCTCATACAATCTATGCTGTTGTATATCACTTGTGTTCACTTGCACTTTACCTATTCTTCTGTTAATCTTGCACACATTAAGTTTTCTTCATGAAAAAAGTAATTACAGAGGACAATTAGAAGTTCTATTGTAAGTTTTCGTTTGTTTGTTTTGGTGGCTGGTGGTCTGGGCAATCTAACCCTTGACATTGGTAGTGCAAGGTGGTGCTTTGAAAATGTCCATACTACTGAGATCAGTCTATGGATTCTATGCAATCCCCATCAAAATACCAATGACATTCTTCACAGAAACAGCAAAAACAATCTTAACATTCATATGGAACAAAAAAAGAGCCCAAACAGCCAAAGCAATCCAGAGCAAAAAAATAACGCCAGAGGCATAACACTACCTGATTTCAAATGATACTATGAAGCTATAGTAACCAAAACAACATGGTACTGGCATAAAATAAACACTTGGACCAATGTAACAGAATAGAGACCCCAGAAATCAACCCATATACTTACAGCTAACTGATCTTTGACAGAGGCAACAAGAACATACTTTGAGGAAATGACTGCCTCTTCAATAAATGGTGCTGGGAAAAGTGGACATCCATACGTAGAAGAATGAAACTGGACCCATACCTCTTGACATATATCAAAACCTCAAAATGGATTAAAGACTTAAATACAAGACCTGAAATAAAAGACTCCTAAATGAAAACAAAGGGGAAACACTTCAGGAAGTAGGATTAGGAAAAGACTTTATGAGTAAGACCTAGAAGCACAGGCAACAAAAGAAAAAATAAACAAATGGGATTATAGCAAATTAAGAAGCTTCTGCACAGCAAAAGAAACAATTAACAGAGTGAAAAGACAACATATAAAACGGGAGAAAATATTTGCAAGCTATGCATCAACAAGGGATTAATATCCAGAATATACAAAGAGCTCGAACAACAGTAAAAAAAAAGTACTCATTAAAAAGTGAGCAAAGGAGCTAAATAGACATTTCTAAAAGCAAGATAGGAAGATATACAAATGGCTAACAGACATATGAAAAAATGCTCAACATCACTCAGCATCAGTGAAATGAAAATCAAAACTACATTGAGACATCACGTCATCCCAGATAGGCTAGCTATTATCAAAAAGACAGAGAATAACAAACGTTGGCAATGATCTGGAGAAAGGGGAACCCTCCTACACTGTCGATGGGACTGTAAATTAGTGGATCCATTATAGAAACGGTATGGAGGTTCCTCAAACAACTACAGATAGAACTGCCATACAGTCCAGCAATCCCACTAATGGATGTATACATCATGTTGAAGGGATACCTGCACTCCCATGTTTATCACAGCTCTATTTACAATAGCCAA
>NW_007731015.1:33123-34067 GCF_000696425.1 Galeopterus variegatus | reverse complement strand
GTTGAAGGGATACCTGCACTCCCATGTTTATCACAGCTCTATTTACAATAGCCAAGAGTTGCAACCAAACTGAATGTCCATTGTTGGATGACTGAATAAGGAAAATGTGCTATACATATACAATAGAATACTACTCTTACATAAAAAAGAATGAAATTCTGCCGTTCACACAAATATAGATGAACTTAGGAAAAAATTATGTTAAGTGACATAAGCCAGGCACAGAAAGAGAAATACTGCATGTTCTTATAAGTAGGAGCTAAAAGAATAAACAAACAAATTTTAAAAAAGAAAGGATGATACAACAATCACAATAGCTTGAACTTTCACAAAGAGAGAACAGAACTGAGGCCACCAGAGTTGGGAAAGGAGGAGGGGGGAGTTAGAAAGAAATTGGCAAAGGGCCACAAAAAATGATTACGTTGTATAATGTTGAATATACTGATTATCCTGGTCTCAGCATAGCATATTGCACATATGTATTGATATTCAATGCTGTACGCCACATATATGTACAGTCAATTGTGTTTCAATAAAAAATTTTTTTAAAGTTCCATTGTAGAGAGAGCAAGTGAAAAAAATATGAAAGTTAGATATGTGAGGTTAGACGTGGGCAGCATGATATAGAAGAAATAAAGAGTTTACAATAGAAGGCAAAATACCTGGTTTCTAACTAAGTGTACATTCACTAGCCTGTTGATATTTGGTTTGAGTTGACTTTTCCCCTACAAAATAAGGATGATATTTAACAGCATTGAAGTCTACATCACAGGGGTCTTGCATATGACAAATCACATGTTTGTAAATCTATTTTGGAAAAATGGAATATATATTCCTGCAGACAAATCTCAAGAATTCTGAAAAGTAAATATTAAAAAAAATCTTCTAAAAATCTGCTGTGGATTGAATGTCCCACCAAAGCTCACTGAAACTTGATGCCCACT
>NW_007731015.1:27813-32945 GCF_000696425.1 Galeopterus variegatus | reverse complement strand
GGCCCTTGAAGAAATGATTAGACCATGCTTAGTAAATAGATTAACCCACTGATGGTTTAATGGTAGTCATGGGCATGCATGGCTTTAAAAGGAAAGCCAGTGAAGAGGTTGGCTCTCTCTCTGCTTCTGCCATTTCACCATATGATACCCCATGTGGCTATAGAGTTATCACTAAGAAAAGGCGCTCACCAGATGTGTTCTCTGGACTTTGGACTTCCCAGCCTCTGAAACTATAAGAAATAAATTCAATCACTTTTTACATTTTCTAGTTTCAGGAATTTTGTTTTAAGCACCAGAAATGGCCTAATACAAAATCCATGACTTTATTGTCTCTTGGTAAGTGACTTTACCATCCATTTAGTCATTTAAGCCAAAAATATGGGAATCTTACCCGATCCCCTACCCACTTTTAGAATCCAGTTTAGTAGTATTTTGAAGGGCCTACATTAAGAATCTGACAGTCTAGCATGTGGAGTTAGGCANAAACTATAACAAATAAATTCAATCACTTTTTACATTTTCTAGTTTCAGGAATTTTGTTTTAAGCAACAGAAATGGCCTAATACAAAATCCATGACTTTATTATCTCTTGGTAAGTGACTTTACCATCCATTTAGTCATTTAAGCCAAAAATATGGGAATCTTACCCGATCCCCTACCCACTTTTAGAATCCAGTTTAGTAGTATTTTGAAGGGCCTACATTAAGAATCTGACAGTCTAGCATGTGGAGTTAGGCACCGTTGCCTTTCTTAGAGGGTTCCCTCCTCCTTACAGGAGACAGGATGTAGATAGAGTAGAACAACAGTGCTCAACGATGCTGAAGGAAGTGACAGCAGGACAGAGAAGCTCTGATTTAATTGAGATGCCCTCACCTTTGAGTCTTGAAAGGGAAAGTAGCCTCTACCTAAGACTCTACAAGAGTCAGGTTATATTCAATTTACATATTTAGCAATTTACATATTTAACCATAGACACTATTATTAAACCTCTGGATTTGAGTAGTGTACATATGGGACTACTACTTCTTGTGACTCAACGTATGGGTTATAAAGCATTTAAATTTGGGATTGATAGAGTTTGGATGTGTTGTCCCCTCCAAAACTCATGTGAAATTTGATCTCCAATGTGGCAGTGTTGGAAACTGATTGAATCATGGGGCAGATCCCTTATGAATAGATTAATGCTCTCCCTGGGGGAGGGGGGAGTAATGAGTGAGTTCTCACTCTATTAGTTCCTGCGAGAGCTGGTTGTTTAAAAGACCCTGGCACCTCCTCTCTCTCTCTTGCTTCCTCTTACCATGTGATCTGCTTGTACCTACCGGCTGCCTGCTGCTTTCCGCCATGAGCAGAAGCAGCCTGAGGCCCGTGCCAGATGCAGCTGTCCCAGAATCGTAAGCCAAAGAAACCTCTGTTTTTTATAAATTACCCAGTCTCAGGTGTTTCTGTTATAGCAACACAAAACGGATGAATACAGGGATATTATCATAAATACCACACATTTGTACCTACTGGCAAGTGAAGACTAGGACACAGCCATTGCATTTAAGTTTCTTTTATCCTTGCTCTCATTTTTATCTCTATTACTATTGCTATAGCTTAGACACTTATCTCAAAATAGATTTTTTCCCCAAAAGACTCCAAACTGATATACTATCCTTCAATCTTCAATCTTGTCCATTTTAAACCATCCCCTATTCTGCTGCCAGAGTGATCTTTATAACTTGAAAATCTGATCAGGTTACTTTAGCACTTTCATTTCTTTAATGGTACCCCATGACCGAAAGAATAAAATGAAATCCATTTTCAAAAGCCATAAAAACCTGTCTAGCCATGGTTCTTGATACTCTCTCTCTCATGACTTGAATAGAATGTAGATTTTATATATGTGTGTGTGTGTATTTGTGTGTGTGCATGCTAGTGTATACATATACGAAAATACATACATGCATATACGTATATACACATACACTCATATGCATATACATACATAGCCATTTTGCAAATATTTTCTGAGTACCTACTATTCTTTTCATTAAAGAAACATATTTTTTTGGTCAGAGATGGATAATAAACAGCAACGACAGCAACAACAACAACAACAACAACAACAAACAAAAAACCCCCAGAAAATCACAAATCAGCAAATAAATATAGTGATATGTTCTGAAGAAAATAAAACAGGATATTGAATAGAGTGACTAAAGCATAGGCATGAAATAAGCCCTATTTCTGATAGGATGGCAAAGGGCAATCTTCCGGAGGAAGTTATGTCTGAGCTAAGACTTGAAGAAATCCATATATATATAAATAGCTGGGGTAGGAGAAGTCCAAGAAGAGAGAACAAATGTAAAGATGCCCCCAAACAGTAAAAACCCTTGAATGGCTGTTAATGTATTTGTAAGTGGGTGGAGAGGATTGGTTTAAGGTAAAATGAAAAGTCGGTAGGGCCAGACAGTGTGCAATAATAGCTATTCTATTAACAAGAATAGCAGTTAATGATAATTACAACATATAACATACACAATGTGCCAAACACTATTTCAAACAAGCATTAACTCACTTAATCCTAAAAATATCTTCTACGATGAAGGTGCTATTATTAAACACTACTTTGCAAATGAGGACACCAAGCAAAGAGGAAACAAATGGCTTACCCAAAATCACATAGTAAAATTTATAGCTGGTAAGTAGTGGCATCTGTTACTAACACAGGCAGTCTGGCTTTGGAATCTATGGTTCCAATCACCATTCTATACTATATGTAGGAATTTGTCACACTAAGTAAGTGATATCTTCTAAGTACAGTGGGAAGCCAATGTAAAGTACTAAGCAAGGAAGTTAAGGTATAATTTACCCTTTGAAAAAAATCTCTCCAGCCACTACATATATATACATACACACACTTTTTTTTTTGTGACCGGTAAGGGGATCACAACACTTGGCTTGGTGTCGCCCGCACCATGCTCAGCCAGTGAGCGCACCAGCCATCCTTATATAGGATCCGAACCCGCGTTGGGAGTACCACTGCACTCCCAGCACCGCACTCTCCCGAGTGAGCCACGGGGTCGGCCCCAGCCACTATATAGAAGACAGTTTCTGTGTTTGTTGGGGAGGGGCTACTTGCAAAAATGGAAGCAGAAAGATCAGTTAAAGGACAAATGCAGTCATTCTGGCAAGCAACGATCATGATTTGGTCTAAGTGGTAGCAGGTGAACTTATGAGAATTAGTTAAATTCAAATGTATCTTGAAGGTAGAGACAAAAGATTTGTTGATCAATGAGAAGTATAGATTAAGAAAGGCTCTTAATGAGACTATTAAGAAAGGCTCTTAATTTTGGTTCATCAAGTGTGTGGGTGATGATCCCATTAACAAATATGGGAAATAACATCAAGTAGAAGGGAATTAAGTTGGAAAACAGAGAATTTTTGCTTGGGAAATGTTAATTTTGGCATGCCCATTGGATATACAAGTATAGAATTTAAGTAGATAGCTGAAAATAATTGTTTGGTGCTCAAGGTGAGGTCAGGACTAAATAAATAAATTTTAGCCACATCAACATATGGATAACATGTAAAGCTAAGGGGCCAGATGAGTTCTTCATCTTAGAAAAGAACATGTTCTTCTTCTTATTTATATATCTTAAACATTCCAGGTTTTCTCATGCCGCTGGACCTTTGCAGGCAGTTAGGTAATAATTTTCTCTGAAAAAGTACAGCTAATCTTTCACATCTCAGCTCAAGCTTTTCCTCTTCAATAGAGCTTCTCCTGATTACTCGTGAAGAGTTAGGGACTGATTAAAACATTTATCCCATCTATCCAACCATTCATCCATCCAACCAACAGGCTAATCTATGCTAGGGAGTTTGCTAAGCATTTGGAGATGCCACAGTAAATACAAAATACTATGTCTCTATCCTTTGGAATTTTTTTTTTCTACATACATCTTCTAAAGTCATATTTTGCAAATGTTAAGTTGTAACATACTGGGTCATTAAAACAATTTAATAGGTCTCGTCAGCATGAGAAAAAGAAATAGAAAAAAAAATACAAGATATCAGAATGTATCATGTATAACAATAAGTATTGCCTTGTGAATCATTTCCCCCCTGATATATGTATCTACTAAACTGAAACATAAAGTGCATTTTTAATTATGGAGAGTGTTCAAAAATGTTTGAAAGACATTGTACTAGACCACTTCCCATTTTCTTTGTATGTCTGTCTCCTCATTTGACTGACCTCTGTGGAGGAAGGAAACACTCTTTTTACAGCCTTTTTGCGTTTGAATTCTCAGCACCATGCTCCTGATGCAGATCAGGTAAGCTAGAAATGCTTGTGGAAAAGATGGTGGGAAGGAGAGAAGTCATAGGAAGTGGGGCATTGGTTGGAGGCAGCAGGAAAGCATCAGTGAAAGTGGGCCTCTGGAGAATCATGAGTGTGAGGTTAACCAAGCACTGGGATTCCCTGCAATGAGATGGGAAGAGAAGTCCAAGTACATATATTATTGCATTTGATTGTACCACAGAATGAAATAACACCTACATGTCAAATTAAATGAAAGTCTTTTTAATGTCCTATCCTGCATTGGTTGTTATAAAAGGCTGACCTTTTGTTTTATCATACCAATTCCATTTCTGTTTTGAAAAATAAATAAATATTAAAACCTTGTTACTTGCTTAGTGCCTAATCAATTGATGCAAAATGATATCCTCTGTGCCAATGTGCATCTCTGATTTGTAGGTAACTTCTACATCCTTGGTAATAGTGAGTATTCCTAGGAGAAAAAAAGTCTGTCTTGAAATGGAATGCTTGCAATCAAAAAATAAAAAGAAATTAAAGATGATGGTTACTTATGACAAAGACATTCCTTTGCTAGAAACAATGGTAAAAGCCTTTACCTTGGGTTAGTCCATGTCTTCCATTAAATCCAAATTTCAAGTAATAGGCTATAAATATGCATTTTTATAATTTGACCTTTTTCTATATAAAATATTTCCTATGTCCTTTGAGCTGAAACAGTATTTGTGTATATATGTTTTAATATAACCATTGTGACCATAATCTAAAAATATTTCTAGACCCTTTGTTTAGACCTCTCATGACTATTTTTCTAAAAACTTTTCTAAAAAAA
>NW_007731015.1:25553-27276 GCF_000696425.1 Galeopterus variegatus | reverse complement strand
ATTTCTAGACCCTTTGTTTAGACCTCTCATGACTATTTTTCTAAAAACTTTTCTAAAAAAAATGCATTTATTTTCACACTATTCTCAAAAAAGAAGCCTAGAGTGAAAATAAATCTTTTCTTTTTAATATATGAGGGCTTTGATAATCTTTTGATTGATGAAGGAAGGAAGGAGGGATGAAAGGAAAAGAGGGAGGGAAAGAAGATAAGAAAGAAAGGAAACTAAAGAAAGAGAAGAGAAACAGAAGGAAGCATATTTAACTATAAGCCACGAGGTTAGCTTCCCATGACTTCCACAATAACAACAATAGTAATAACAAAGTTTTACCTAGAAACAGAATGGAAAACACCATAAAAAAGCCTCATTCTGCACCAACACAGTCCATTCCTAAGAAGGTATTCAAACTGAATTCTAGAATACTAAAACCTTTTCTATCTAATTACAGAACAAACTAATTATTCTTAAAACACGGTAGCAGTGACAATGTGGCAAACACATGCAATGCAATATGGGTGTGCTGGGGAAAGAAAGTTGTATGCCCATATATTCTTTCCAAGAACAACAACATTTTCTTTTGGACCCAAATCCTTAAGGCTGGGAGGCAGACAAAGTGAACTGCTTCCCTGAGATGGAGTAGGGGTGGGGGTTCTCAATTCAAGTGAATGGCCCCTCCCCACACATATTTTCTATATGGTTACTAAAATCATAACATCTTTGACTCACTGACTAGCATATGGCAGGACTCAATAGATGTTGGGTATTCTATTGAATGGATTGAAATTGATGGATGTGGGGCAACACCCTAGAAGGTGGAGAGAGATAGATAAGTTTGGTAGTCTGAACTATGGCCCCCCAAAATGTCCACATCCTAATTCCTGGAACCTGGGATATGTTTTGTTGCTTAGAAAAGTGAAATTAAGGTCGCACATGGAATTATGGTTGCTAATCATTTATTTTTAAGTTGAGACATTATCCTCGATTATTCAAGTGGGCCTAATGTAATTACAAGGGTCCTTAATAGTGGAAGAGGCAGGTAGAAGAGGTCAGGGTGATGTGATGTGGAAAAGACTCAGTGCACAATGCACATTTACTCACTTTGAAGATGGAAGAAAGGGCCAGGAGTCACAAAATGCAGGGAGCTTCTAGAAGCTGGAAAAGGCAAGAGAATGGATTCTCCCATAGAGAGTTCAGAAAGCAACGTAGCCCTGCTGACACCTTGATTTTAGCCCGGTGAGACCTGTGCTAGATTCTTGACCTCCAGAGTTGTAAGATAATGCACTCTGTGTGGATTTAAGCCAATGAACCTGTGGCAAATTGTTTCAGCAAAAAAGTTGAAAATCAGTATAATGAGTAAGTAAGCTTATAGGAATCTACAGAAATAATTTTGCTAGAGATTTTCAGGCAAAGTGTGAACAAATCTCAGAGGGGATTGTGGGCATCTCGTTTAATTTAGTTTTACATTCTTAAAGGCATAGTAAACTTAAAAAAATTCAATTCATATGTGTTCAGTGTACTGTATAGGTTAAAATAAAATCTATATTTAATCTAGCTGCAACCTTAGCTCCTATTTTTTCCCTTCTCCCACTATTTCTGCCATTACTACCACCACCACTACCTATGCATACACACCAGACACACACACACACACACACACACACACACACACTTATTTATGGCTTTCCAATTTTATGTCCATTAGGTGCTTTTAAGATTTTTTTCGTAT
>NW_007731015.1:23369-24458 GCF_000696425.1 Galeopterus variegatus | reverse complement strand
ACACACACACACACACACACACACACACACACACTTATTTATGGCTTTCCAATTTTATGTCCATTAGGTGCTTTTAAGATTTTTTTCGTATATGACTACACTGTGACATATTACATTAATAAATTCTTTATCTCTTGAAATTTTCTTTTACTTTCCCATCAAAATACCATGCATTCCATTTCTTTCTCTTTCTTATTACTTCTTAGTTTCTTTCTTACTTGTTTAAAGTTTTTATGTTGCAAGGAACAGATACTTTCTCACAGTAATTTAAGCACTATGGGCAGGTAGGATATGCTTTAAATATACAGAAAGGAATAGTGAGGGAGGAAATTGTAGAACAGCAAATGGGGGAGCTCCAGGTCTAAACAGTCATTAAAATCGAAAGATCTGGAACCTCAGAAGAGGGAGTTTACGGATCATCATTTTAAGGTTTCTCCATTTAGCAGGCAGGTGCTCTTAGTCTCTGATTCTCTTAGTGTGTCTTCTAACTTCTCCCATGACCACTTTTTCTACTCTACCTTCTCTATTGCCCAGCTTCTGATTACTTTTAATTTTGAGATGCTCTGGGCATAAGCTCAATCATGACCCCTTATTAATATGAGACCTATTTTATTTACCATCTACTTTGTGCCAGTCCATTTTACCCCAGGAGCTGGGGTAAAATGATTAACAAGACAGAAAACATCTCAAGCATCTTGGAACTTATTTTTTCAAAAGAGTAATTTCAAAATAAAAGTTAAATAGCACATTTAATGGTGATGCTTTTTGAGCAGGTGGGTTGATGGTAGAGCCATTTACTGAGCAGAAATGGGGGAAATTATGGGAGCAAGAGGTTTGAGGGTAGAAATGAAGAGTTTCATTTGTGACATGTTGATTTTGACATTACTATTCGACATGCAAGGGACAAGATTAAATAGGCAGTTGGATACACGGATACCAGCTGACTGATCTTCATAGTTCCCGGTTCAAATTTTCAAGCACGAGCTTGTTTTAAAAAATGTAATTGAAGTCCCCTTATCAGTTTATGCATTAGGCTGTTACTGTTGCTTATAACAAAATACCAGAAACAAAATACTGATTTGTATAGAA
>NW_007731015.1:18224-22446 GCF_000696425.1 Galeopterus variegatus | reverse complement strand
AAGTCTTAACTTGTTTTAACTCAAAAGTCCAAAGTTCAAAGTCCCATCTGTGAAGTCAAAATAAGTTATTTGCTTCCAAGATACAATGGTGGGACAAGCATAGGGTACATATTCCCATTCAAAAAGGGAGAAATAGGCCAAAAGAAAAGGGCAACAGGTCCCAAACAAGTCTGAAACCCAGCAGGGCAGGCACTGAATCTCAAAGCTGGTAAATTGGATACCTTGACTCCAAGTTTGACCCCCTCTGCATGTTGTTGTTGGAGTTGGGTCCCTGAGTCCTTGAGCACCTCCAGTCCTATGGCTTTCTTGGTCTCAGGCCACACTTCAGCTCTCCTGGGCTGGGGTTCCACTCCAGTAGCTCCACAAGTCTGGGGTCTCCATGGCTGTCCTGCTGTTATGGCTCCACTAGGCATGGCACTGTTGGGGTTTCTCTGCTGCAACTATGACCACACGTTTCTGCTTGGCATTGTTTCAGTGAATGTTGTCTGTGGTGACTCTTCCCCTGCAACAAAACTCTTGGGCTCCCAGGCTTTTCCATACATCCTTTGAAATCAGGGCGGAGGCTCCCAAGCCTCCACAGCTCTAGCATCCTGTGAGCCTGCAGACCTAACACCACATGGACATTGCCAAGGCTTCTGGCTTGAATTTTCAAAAGCTGTGGGTCCAGCCAAACCTGGGGCCAATTTAGCCATGGCTGTAGCAGTCAAAGCAGCTGGGGTGCTGGTGCTGGAAACAGCTTCCCAAGGTGGCCTTGGGCAGTGAGCCTGTGGAGGGTGCCTCAGGCCTTTTCCTCAAGACCATTTTGTCCCCCTACGACTTTGAGTCTGCAATGGAAGGGTTGGCCCCAGAGGCTTCTGCAATGCCTTCAGTGCCTTTCCCCTTCTCTTGATAATCCCATACATTTATGTTAATCTTCTTAATACCATTGAATTTTTCTCCTGAAAATGCTCTGTGCTTCTCTACCACATGGCCAGGCTGCAAATTTTCCAAATCTTTACAGTTCGTTTCCCTTTTAAAACCTGGCTTTATGTCATGACTTTGTCACTATAACTTGGCATAGGCTGTTACAAGTAGCCATGCAGCTTCCTTAATGCTTTACTGCTTAGAAATTTCTTCTGCCAAATACAGCTCCAAAAGTCCAACTTCCACAAAGTCCTAGGGCACGGATACAATGCAGCCAAATTCCATGCCAGTTCACAGCAAGAGTGAGCTTTGCCCCAGTTTCCAACAAACTCCTTATTTCTATCGGAGACCTCCTTAGAATGGTATTAGCAGTCCATCTTTCTATCAGCATTCTGTTCACCGCCATGCAACCAGTCACTAAGACATTCCAAGTTTCCCTCTTCTTTTTGTCTTCTGCTGAGTCTTCCAAACTCTTCCAACCTCTCCTCAACACCCAGTTCCAAAGCTGTTTCTACATTTTCAAGTGTCTGTTATAAGCCACTCCCCACTTCTCTAGTACCAATTTTCTGTATTAGTCTGTTTCTGTAGCTTTTAACAAAATACCTGGAACTGGGTAATTTAGAAAGAAAACAAAATTTATTGCTTACAGTTTCAGAGGCTCACAAGTCCAAAGTCCAGGGAACACATCTGGTGAAGGCTTTCTTTGATGGTGACATCAGTGATGGCGCATTATCACGCTGCAAAATGGTGGAGCAGAGAGAGCTGTACGGCTTTATTTTTTAAAAAATAAAATTCAAGGGCCGGCCCGGTGGCTCACTGGAGAGTGCGCCACTTGGGAGTGTGGCGGTGCTCCCGCCGAGGGTTCGGATCCCATGTGGAGACCGGTTCCCGCTCACTGGCTGAGCGTGGTGTGGGCGCGACACCGAGGGCTGCGGTCCCGTTACCGGTCAGTAAAAAAGACAAAAAGGAAAATAAATAAATAAATAAAATAAATAAAATAAAATTCAAGAATATGCTTTATTATACAAATTATACATATAAAAGTAAGTAGATATATTAATTATATGCTAAAAATATACAATTATACAAGAAAATGCATTTTATTTATAAATACATAGTTAAAATTAAATGGATGGAAAAAAGATATACCATGCAAATACTAATCATAAGAATGCTTTAGTAGTACTATTAATATCAGACAAAGTAAACTTCAGAGCATGGAATATTACTGGAGATAGAGAAGAATAGTTCATTATGATAAAAGTGTCAATTCATCAAGAGATACAATAATCTTGAGAGTGTATGCACCTAATAACAAAGCCTCAAATACACAAAGCAAAACCTGACCTACTGAAAGAAGACATAATGAATCCACAATTACAGGTGGAGATTTTAGCCTTCCTCTTTCAATAATTGAGCAAATACAGAAAATAAAGATGTAATAGACCTGAACACTGTTATCATCCAGCTTGACCTAGTCGGCATCCACAAGACATTCCACCCAACAACAGCAGAGTACATATCCGTTTCAAGTGTATAGGAGACATTCACTAAGATAAACATATTCTAAGTACCATAAAACAAAGCTCAACAAATTTTAAGGGACTGAAATCTTACAAATTATGTTCTCTGATTCCACAGAACTGGATTAGAAATAAATAATGGAAAGATATTTAGAAACTCCCCCAAAGATTTCAAGATTAAACAACACACTTCTATTTTTTTTTTTTCTTTTTTCATGACCGGTAAGGGGATCGCAACACTTGGACCTCTATAATGAGAATCTCTTGTTGTAGCTATAAGATATTTGAGCACTGATTATCTGGAATGTAGAATACCTCAGAAAGTTTATGGAGAGATTCATATTACATTTTAACTCTATTTTTCCAGGAACTTTTTGTAGTACCGTTTTATATGAATTTTGGGAGTTTAAGAGGTTTCTGAAATCCTGGTATAACTGTATNAATAGAATTTCATTCATATTAAAGGATTATTTCAATCATATAGATTAACATTTTAATCTTTTAATCTTTACCTCTATAATGAGAATCTCTTGTTGTAGCTATAAGATATTTGAGCACTGATTATCTGGAATGTGGAATACCTCAGAAAGTTCATGGAGAGATTCATATTACATTTTAACTCTATTTTTCCAGGAACTTTTTGTGGTACCGTTTTATATGAATTTTGGGAGTTTAAGAGGTTTCTGAAATCCTGGTATAACTGTATATATGTCACAGATGAAGTAGTTCACTAACATGATTTAAGACAATTATAAGTACTAGTAGTGTCAGGCCAGTGTTCTCTTGAGAAGCCTCGTGGATTATTATTAGTATTGTTGTTATCATTATTAATATTATTGGCTCACTTGTACTTTTCATCTTTTTAAGGAGCATTTAAGTTTTATTTTGTAGATTTACTTTTCCCCTTTGGACATCTTTTGGTGACATTGTAATCCAGAAGTCACATACCTTAAGCCAGGAAATGCGACTCTTCCCCTATGGAATGTTAATCTTAAACTGGGGAATAAATAGCTTGCAAAAGATTGGTGTTCATCCATACCAGGTGTTGCCAACTGGACTCTTCTTGCTATAAAAATTTTCTTGTAATTTTGCTTTCTAGTGCTTTGGTGTGGTTCTTGGTTTCATGTATTTCCAAATGTGACGCTATAGTTTATCCTATTGATCTGTGAGCTCCCAATATACATCCAGTCAATTTCCTTTTGGGTAAATTACCCAGAATGGTATCTTCTGCTTTCCAAGAAAGAGTCCTACCTGATACAAACCGTTACTGTAAACATCATCTTAAGGCTGTGAGTCCTTTTAAGACCTGAATGTAGATAGAGTGCCTCGGTGCTAAAGGATGGGGCAGAAGTTTCTTTTTGAAGGATGCCAGCCTTCTAAAGGTTGAGAGACTAAAATCTATGCAGAAAAGGCAAGGGAAAAAAGTAGGAAGGAAGTTCAGAGAGTCATCAAATTAAATTGGGCCACGGAGAGATGTGAAAGCCAGAATTATGGCAGTGTAAATTTGGGTTCAAGAAGAGGTCGGGTGAGTCAGAGGTGATGGAGCAGGCATGGAGGAGACAGAGAGGTGAAACGGGAAGCCAGGAATTTTGATTAGAGGTTTTCCTGGGCTTCTCTCCTGTGGCCTAAGCACAGGCCAGAATAGCTTTGCCTATCTTAAAGTGTTTGGGTAAGGACCATCTGTTGAGAGGTGAAAGAACTAGATCTTTCTTTCATCTAAATTTTCATTTATGTAGATCTTCCCCCATGTCTTTACTTTCACAGGTTGTTTGCTAGAGGACTGATTGTTTTTTTTT
>NW_007731015.1:13792-17010 GCF_000696425.1 Galeopterus variegatus | reverse complement strand
ACAATATAGGACTTTAAAACTTAACAAATAGCACCAGCAACACTTTCTCCTATACTTAGCAAGGGGATTTTTCCAAGTTTCTTCTCACATTCACTGGCAGAAAATGAAACATGATGTTAGTCACAATAATGCATTTCCAGACACTGTCTACATGTGATTTAGCCACAAACGCTTATCATTGGTATAAAATCACTTCCTCTAAATATAACAGAATTGAGCAAAACCCCACATTCCATGTAGTGTGCATGAATTTTTGAATGCTATTCTTTCAAATAAGAAGTATGTAAATAAAAGCTGATGCAAGAATCTTTAAGAATCTATGTTAGCTTCTGCAATTCCATGTAGAGCTTTCCACAGGCTGCCTGACATCATTTTTATGTAATACACAAATAAATTTAGGCTACTTGGAGCCTATAGAGATTATATCAGAAGACATCTGCAGAATGCCAGCATTTTTGAAAGAGGTAAGCTATGAATGGTGTTTAGAAAGAAAAGCTTGATATAGATCTTTTGCATTGCTATATAGAATTGTTTAAGAGAAATATTATCTTTTGTTTGCTATTAAGCTTTGTCAGACCTGAATCCAAAAAGCATATTGATTTGTTGTCAGTAAGTTGCATATGCTAGATGGATCTGTTTATAGCACTATTGTATAAAGCTTATTTCGTTCTGCTGGCTTGGGGCAGATCGTACTAGAAAAGAAGCTCAGATTTACCTCCACCCCACCCTTGACACATAATATCTTCATCCATTTTGAATTTGATTTATAAATAAAGAACAGAAGAAAACCATCTCATAAATCTGGGCAATGGCTTGCACAGTTTTGTCATGACATACTCTGAAAATTATTTTCTTTCTTCACTTCCACTACTAAAGCTAAATGGTTAGGGTGTATTCTTTGGTCTGCTTCAGGAGATGAGATTTGAGTCGTGTTTAATTTATTAGCTTCTAATATTACTACCTTACTCTATATTTGATTTTCTAAAGAATCCAGAATATAATCTGACATATGGTATTTCTGCAGTGCTGGTTGAACATCTGCAACTCATGCAATATTTCAAATTTACCAAGTTAATTGCTTACATAAGTAGGATAATTTTTTTTCTTAATCTCTATCCCATTTGGTTGAGTTAAATTTTTATGTTTTCCTACTCTAGGATGTACAGCAAGCATGCTCTCTTTTACAAGAAAGGAGAATAACCAGTAGACAAAGAAAAAATCTCCTTCAGTTTTGAACTCAGATGCAAGTATAGTCGTGTGTCATGTAAAGACAGAATATGTTCTGAGAAATGTGTTGTCAGGTGATTTTGTCATTGTACCAACATCTCAGAGTGTACTCACACAAGCCTAGATGGCGTAACTTACTACACACTATGCCGTATGGTACATCATTCCAACTTTATGCACCACCATCATACATGCTGTCCGTCATTGACCGAAATATCTGAAATGTTGTTATGCAGCACATGACTGCACTTAAAGGGAACCTCACTGTACTACAGAGGAAAAGTGTCCCAGGGAAGAGCGAAAATGAGGAGAAAGAAATTCTGAGCTGCGACCCTGGGAATATGGAAGTACGTACCTACTAGGAGAGCAGTAATAATGTTCTCTGTCTAAGAATGAAGGTTTCTGTGAGCATTTTACTGGGTGATTGATTAAATGTGCCTAAGAATGTTTGTTCTGTTCAATTCAGGAATTGCATTTAGGTATGAATAGTAAGAAAAATTTTCCTGAAATTGTATGACTTTTCCTTATTTCACTCATTGAGAGTTTCGCCTAGGATCCTGGGTCTTCATTTAGTAGCTTGATGTCTCAAATTCTCCTTTGTAAAGATGTATCCAATTCTGGGTAGAATCATACTCATTCACAATCTTAAATTCTTTTCGTTGTTTGCATTTCTAAAACTCTTTTTTTAATCAAAATTTTCTTATGAATTCTTTTTCATAGATATCATGAATTCTGACAGGTAATATGCTCAAATAAAATCCCAAACTACTGTGCTCAAGTTGGAGAGTCTTCAGGCTTCAAAATATCAATTTAAAAGATGCCATTATTATCCCAGTTCTTCTGCGTTATGCCCCTGGACCATCTTTTATTCTACCTATTTGCTTACCCCCTTGTTGGTAATGAGGACAGATGACTTTTTTTTTTAATCAAACAGATATAAAATTTGTTATTTTTTCTTTTGATTTCAAAAACTTCCTTCAGATTTACTTCTTATCAACACAGAGTGCCCACCTACGTACCAGGCACTGTTCTAGGTGCAGGAAATATAGAAGTGAACTAAATATCTACTCTTTAAGCTTATATATGTTTGTAGTGGTGGGGGTGGGGTGGGGGCTGATAATACTAAGTCAACAAATAAAAGGACAAGATAGTTTCCAATAGTGATAAGGGCCAAAAAAAGAAATCTGAGCAATTTTCCACAGTGTGATAGGTTTGGATAGTTAAAGAAGGTTGTTTGAGCTTAGACCTGACTAATGCAAAGGTGCTGAGGGTATGGAAATCTGTGGGAAGAGGCAGGTTACAGGGCACATGCAGGTCAGATCACATTTGGTTTTATACGTCTTACATGATTTTACTTAAGGAGTTTTTCCTGATTCTAGGTGTACTGGAGTTCCATTAGTTTAAGTCAGGGAGTAACATGATCAGATTCAACACAGTTACTTAAGCTTCTCTGTGAAGAATGGATACAAATAAGGGGGCTTTATTCAGTGAGTCCCCAAGTATGAGCAGAAAAAACAATTTTAGCTGGTTTAAGTGGAAAGTGATTTTTTTTTGCTTAGCATATTGGTTAACCCAGAGAATTACTAGGAAGTTTGGAGAAACATGCGGACGTACAACCAGAGTCCCATCACCCGATTGGTTGATGGGGCTGCAGCTGTGGCTATACTCACTCTGAACACCTGGAGCTCACGCAGTATCCAGACTCTGGGTGTTGATTTCTTCCCACTGATGTTCTGGCCTCACCACTTCTGTGGATCACTAGCTTTGGTCTCAAGGTCCTGTGCAGTTGTCTTGTTTCCTGCAGATCTGCAAGAAGAAAAACTGTAAAAATGGGTGCCGTGTAATTTCAACTTCTGTAGCAGAAAGTAAGTTTTGTATGGCACATGTTTTAAATATAAGAAAAGGTACATATGCTAAACATTTAAAAAAGTGATATTTACAGGCCGGCCTGGTGGCGCACTGCTACAGTGCGCCGCTTGGGAGCGTGGTGG
>NW_007731015.1:8999-12876 GCF_000696425.1 Galeopterus variegatus | reverse complement strand
GACACTGAGGGTTGCAATCCGTTGCCGGACACGAAAAAAGACAAAAAAAAGGAAAAAAAAAGTGATATTTAAAAATTATTCATCATAGAGTATTGTGTAGTGGTTTAGTCGAGTGACCATTTTGTCTCAGACTAGTGTGATAGCAGCAGAGAGAAAAATCTTGAGATTCTAAATTATTTGGATGTACAGTTGGCAGGAAGTTCTTTTGCTTGGATAAGAAGGATGGAAAGAGGAAGAAAACTGAGTATAATTCCTAGGTTTAGGGATTGAGAATCTGGGTGGATGGTGGGAACATTAACTGAGACTAGGAAGACAGGATGGAAGGTGGGTACGTGCTCAGCTAGACAATCAATACTTTTCATTATTTTTTATTTGAGATAGTGATTTGACATTTAAATGGTTTCAACAAGCTCAATTTGTTCTAAAATTTAGGGGCAAAGTCAAGGGTGGAGATACAAACATAGCCTCAGGTTTTCGAGTCCCTTCTTTGATAAGAAATTATTTTTGTTGTGGTCATTCTAGACTTTTAAAACTTTAATAGTGCCAATTATCTTTTTACTTAATAACTTAAAACAGCTATGAAAAATAGCACTCAGCATCAAGTGAAAACTCACCTGCTGGGCTTCTGTGGCATCTTATGGTATAACCGAGCTTGGCATATTCATATAGTTTTATACTTGCTTTATTTGTTTTTTTAAAATTAATTAGTTTTTAAATGAACATATAAAATTGTACGTATTTATCATATACAGTATGTTTTGAAGAATGTATATATTGTGGAATGGTTAAATATAGCTAATGAACATATGCATTATATCACATAGTTATCATTTTTGGGGTGAGAGTACTGACATGTCTTCTCTTAGCATTTCTCAGGCAGATGCATGTTTGTCCTGATTTTCCATTGCTCCCCAGCACACAGAAAACCACTGCTATGATCAGGCCAGCTATCTCGTCGGCTGTTACATAAGCCTGTCTCTGATTCCAATTTTTGTTGTTGTTATTCTCCCACCCTGGAAACATTATAGCAGAATGCTTAAGAGAACTATGGGGTATGACAGGCCAGAAGTGGCTCCTGGGTACACCAGTTATTGGTTGTATAATCGAGGGATTCATTAAACCTCTCTAGTCCTCATTTGTAACATGGAGATGATAATACCTAGTCCGTGGGGATGAGGTAAGAATTAAATGAGAGAATGTTTGTAAACACTTGACGCACATTGCAGGTACTGAGTAGATGATAACTTTAATTGTTATTGTTAGTCATTTCCTTCCCTTTTCCAAATGCAAAACATTCATCCTTCAAGTGAAAATCTATCCTTCAACTCCAAGCACATACCACTCCTTTCCATCTTTCTCAGCCTAGTCAATACTGTAACTGAAAGCAACAGCAATCCTTCTAAAGAGCTGTTGAAAGAATAAAAAAGTTTGTAAATATCCGAGGACAAAACAGTCAGCCCTTCGAGGACGAGGCTGGAGGTCAAGTCCAAGCGTCTTCCTTTGTCTTGCCAGAGACTGTGATGTCAGGAGGTCTCTTTCCCCCGTTTCTCTCTGCTTCTGTGCCATCTTGCCAACTTCTCTATGCTTGCCCAATTTCTTTGCTCAGGAGGAATTTCTCTGCTTCCAATAATTTGCAATCACATATGTCTCTTGCTTATTTTGATTTATTCTCACCATAGCTCCATATGAGTTTATAAGTCACATATACTGTGACCCTTAATTTACATTTCTGTGACCATAATTTAAATTTTGCAGAGACAGAATGTTTGGCCTAACCTGTCCCTAATTCCCCTTAGGGTAAGCTGTAGCCTGGTAATAAAAGGAGGCTGTGTGGTCATAGGCTTACACCTTTATAGACGTTGCAGGCAGGACAATTTAAGCTAGAAGGGTTTTGGGGTACAGCAAATTTGTTGTACAGTAATTTGTGGTCAGGGGTGATTTGTTTATAAGGAGTAGAAGCCCACTCACATTAACTCAGGTAATAACGGATTTAACAGAAAGGATACAAAGAGAACATAAAAATGAAAGGACATAAAATACAGCTGGGCCACATAGGAACAGAAAAATTTTCAGGAAAATCACATCTCTCTGTTTCAACCTGGTTTTGCATATCTCTGTTTTTCTCTTGCAGATTGGTTTTACTTACTACTTCAGCAATAGTAATTGCTTATTCGACAAGCACAACAAATTTGTCCAGGCACTGTTGTAGGTTTTCTCTGCTTATTCATGGGACCAAATCTTCAAAATTTTGCCTTTCTTTGATACCATCTCCACCGAGTTAGTTCATCGTAACATTGCTGTGCCCAGGGCTCAGTATTTATGTCTCTTTTTCTGTCTCTACACTCATTCCTTTAGTGACCTCATCAAGTCTCATGGCTCTAAGTTCTATGTACATGCTGACAACCCCCAATTTATACTTCCAGCCTGTTCCTCGTCCCTGGACTCCAGACTCATCTATCCCGCTGCCTACTTAATATCTCTGCTTGGATTTCTAATTGGTGCTCAAACTAACATGTTCAAAATATCACCCCTGATTGCTGCCCTCTTTCCAAACCTGTTCCCATCATAGTTTGTCCCACCACCACCATCACTACCAGGCCATTACCATTTCTGACTTGAATTATTTCACTAAACGTCTAACTAGTTTCCATGATTCACATCTGGATTTCTACATAGTCTATTTTCAATACATTTTCAGAGTGATCTTGGTAACAAATAACTCAGACTGTCTCAAAACCCTCGTCTGGCATGCCTGCTCAAGAAGAATGGAAGCCAACGTTCTTACGATCCTGCATGAAGTTTACAAGATCTATCCCTCCCCCCTTTACTTCTGACTTTAGCTATTACTATTCACCCTGGTTAGTTCTTTTGCTTCACTGACTACTTTGCTGGTCCTTTAATAATGTAGACAGGACAATTCCTCAGGGCATTTACTCGCTTTCTTCTGCTGGAAAATTCCTTTCCTAAGATATTTACATGCTTCTCTCCTTCACCTCCTCTACCTTTTGCTTAAATATTAATCTCATCCTTGCCATATTATTGAAAATTGTAATCTCTCCACCCTGCACTCCCTATCTTTGCTTACTACTTTATTTTACTCCAAAGCATTTATCAGAGTCTGACATACACACTGCATGTCTTGCTTATTGATTTGATCGGTTGGTTGATTCCCTTTCCCTCCGGAAGAAAAGAAACTCCACAAAGGCTGAGATTTCTGATTGTTCCATTCATTGCTATGCCCGCAGTACCTAGAAAAGTGCCTGGTATTTGGAGACACTCAGTAATGTATGCTGATTTAATTAAGTGCATTGATGAATGAACCAGAAAAATAGCAATTTGTCATGTTTTCGTTTGGTTTGGTTGCTATGTGGGGTATTCGTGGAGGAGAGATAACTTTTTATAGATATTTAGAATGTGAGAGGCACTTTACATTTTCTGACTATTTCATATAACCTACTCTCCCTGTGTGGTACATGATGTTCTGTTCATTTTACCAGTGAGGACATAAATTCAGAGAGAAAGCAACGTGCCCAACGCAGAGCTGTGATGTGAACTCAGCAATATGTGATATCATAGTCTCTGCTCCTTCTATTAAGACATGCTGCTAAAATTATAATTTCTATCTTCATCCCTACACATAACATTTTCTGTTTCTCAAGTGAAAATTAACACCTTTTCTTCTCTTTTCCTTGCAAAAATGACATTAGAAAACATATACATAGAGTTTTACTTTTTTTTCTTTAAATAATATGAAGAAAGCTATTCTCACAAAAGACAGTAGACTTTGGAGTAAAGGTTCTTTCATTGCTGGTGCTTTTGCATCCCACCTCTGACAGTCACTGGTGGCCCTTTTACTCTTTCCTGCAGGTATTTCTAA
>NW_007731015.1:7074-8544 GCF_000696425.1 Galeopterus variegatus | reverse complement strand
TCCTTCTTTCCTCTAGTGTTGTTCCTTTTTTCTCAGCTTGGTTTCTATCTTTAATGTTACAGAGTTTTCTCTGTTCTTCATTGCTTGTTCATTCATATTAAAGAGTAAACGAAAGCTTTGGGTGCATGAGTGGGGCTTAGCCATTAAGGCATATCAGTTGGTGTATTGGTCCATTGTGTGTTGCTGTAACAGAAATACGTGGAACTGGGTAATTTATAAGACAATGAAATTTATTGCTTACAGTTTCTGAGGCTGGGAAGTCCAAAGTCCATCTGGCGGTGGTGACAGTGACTCAGGGGTCTCACATTGCAAGATGGTAGAAGCAGAGAGAGGGAAAGACAGACTCTCCTCTTCTTTTAAAGCCCTCAGAACCATGCCCCTGACCACCATTTTTAATCCATTTACTACTGTGTGTTCCAATCACCTCTTCAAGGCTCCACCTTTCAATTACCATAATAGGATTTCCCACCCTCTGAATAGTCACTGTGGGGGCTAAGTTTCTAATACATTAAACTTGGGAACACAATTCAAGCTTCAATGAGTTTTGACGGGACATAATTCAATCCACTACAATGAGTAACTTGGTTTCAAATATGAATACCTGTACATCTCTTCTCTTGGCCTATCCATTTTCTTCATCTAGGTCTCCTGCCTAGTTGCTTCATGCTGCAAGCTGAGTGTGTTGAAGAGTCTGCAAATATCATTCAGATTGTAGACTTTCCTTAACCCTTACTTTTTGGTACAGCACCTCAGCTGTCCTTCAGCTGTGCCTCCAGATCTGCAAGATTCATTGTACTGAGAGGGCAGCTGACTTAACCAATCCTCTGTTACCCTCTTTCCCACAGAGTCCCATCCCACTCACTGTTTCAAAAGTACATGTCTCCAATTCCTGATTCTTACTGGGATTCTNCAAATCTTGAATTGGCCACTTATTTAAGTGTCTGATTTTGGGTAAATTCTTCAACCTTTCACTGCCTTCCTCACCTGTGAATTGTGAATAATAATACCACCTATACCATATGGTGGTTACAACAATTAAGGCACTTTAAAAGTGCCCAGCATGTAAAAGATGCTAGATAAATATTTGAATTTATTGTACACTTTTAGGCTTCCCAAAATCTGCTCATAACGACCAGCTACTGTGCCCCCTCTCCTACTATTTTGTCTTTATGGATTCATGTGGAATATATTAGAAAGCATATGTATTTTACAGGGCCTGGTTTTCCAAAGCCTTGCAGTTTCAAATATTGACCTTGCAAGGACAGGAAATTTTCTTCAGGCTATAAGTCTCTGTTGCAAGATAAGGATTGTGGCACAGCAGGTTGCTGGCTCAACGACAGACTAGTTACTGATTGATATGTAAAGATACTGAGAAATTGCTGTTAAGAAGGAATGTTTGCTAAGATCAGACTGTTGTTGATAGGATCACTTAATTGCCTTACTGGAATGTCATCTGGCTTGTTTCACTGA
>NW_007731015.1:3369-6438 GCF_000696425.1 Galeopterus variegatus | reverse complement strand
TGAGTGTGTTGAAGAGTCTGCAAATATCATTCAGATTGTAGACTTTCCTTAACCCTTACTTTTTGGTACAGCACCTCAGCTGTCCTTCTGCTGTGCCTCCAGATCTGCAAGATTCATTGTACTGAGAGGGCAGCTGACTTAACCAATCCTCTGTTACCCTCTTTCCCACAGAGCCCCATCCCACTCACTGTTTCAAAAGTACATGTCTCCAATTCCTGATTCTTACTGGGATTCTATGGCTCAGACATGATTAATTAATTCTTGCAGTTTTCCTCCCAGACAGGCACATAGGTGAAAATTTTCCACGTTCTTCAAAGTCATTTACCTCTCAGAGTGACATAGCAAATAGTGTTCAGTTGTCCAGGCTCTGGGTTATAAACTGCCTTGGTTCAAATCTTGAATTGGCCACTTATTTAAGTGTCTGATTTTGGGTAAATTCTTCAACCTTTCAATGCCTTCCTCACCTGTCAATTGTGAATAATAATATCACCTATACCATATGGTGGTTACAACAATTAAGGCACTTTAAAAGTGCCCAGCACGTAAAAGATGCTAGATAAATATTTGAATTTATTGTACACTTTTAGGCTTCCCAAAATCTGCTCATAACGACCAGCTACTGTGCCCCCTCTCCTACTATTTTGTCTTTATGGATTCATGTGGAATATGTTAAAAAGCGTATGTATTTTACAGGGCCTGTTTTTCCAAAGCCTTGCAGTTTCAAATATTGACCTTACAAGGACAGGAAATTTTCTTCAGGCTATAAGTCTCTGTTGCAAGATAAGGATTGTGGCACAGCAGGTTGCTGGCTCAAAGACAGACTAGTTACTGATTGTTATGTAAAGATACTGAGAAATTGCTGTTAAGAAGGAATGTTTGCTAAGATCAGACTGTTGTTGATAGGACCACTTAATTGCCTTACTGGAGTGTCATCTGGCTTGTTTCACTGAAAGTTACCAGCCCATACTGTTAAACTATAGCCCCACCTTTGTTCTCTTCCTGTAACTTCCTGGTCTGGAAAATAAATGCAGGGAGAGAACCCCAACTCAGTGTTAATTTCCCAAGGAAGAAATGACTCTCTCTTGAGGGTTCCAGGAGATTAATCACTTCGGGGCTTCTCACTGCTCAGCAGAGATGGGCTTTGAGTAATCCTTGGCATCTCCATCACCCAGGAGAGGTGGGGTGACAAATCCGTGGGGGAGCAAAGCAACTCAAAGCAACAGATTTGAAAGGTTGTCATCAATTTAAAAGTGTTTTGGGAGGATGTTGAGCTATATGCATCTGCTTAACACATTATAATTAACTCCAGCTCAGTAATGGAACTCCCCCAAATCTATCCCTCTCCTCATGTATCGGTAGGTAACTGGATACCCATTTTGGTAATCTGCTTGGTAATCGAGCGCCTCTAGGTGATGGCTTGCCTTCCAGTCTCCTTCCCAGGAACCAGTGTCCTGTTACTGCACCCCAGTCAGACTAATGATGGACAAGCACCTCTGCTTAGATTTCTCCAAATCTCCTGTGCCTGCAGTCGCCTTCATTATGCCCAACTTAAGGAGACACTTTTACTTTTATGTGGTGGAGTTTTCAATGCCTGTATCTTGTCCTCAGATATTCCAGTCACTGTGCTCTTGTTGGTTGGAGCCAAATTCCTGTTTTGCTTCTTTGGATGTCCCCCAGCATTTCACTGGACCATGCAGAGGTGGGTGCAACTTCCTTTGAGTCTTCTCCTTTTTTCTTATTTCCACATTCTCACTTCCCACTTTCATTTTGATTTTTTTCTCTTGTTCTCTTCTATGAAATTTGAAATCGCACTTTTAATAGTAACTTTTTATACTGTGACTTCATTGCAATAAGATGACAGATGTATTTATATTATATACCCTGGAAATAAGTCTGAGTGGCTGTGAACACGTGAAGTGATCAGCAATAAATTATTCTTTAGGGAAATATGGTTGTCTTTCTCATTACTAGAATATGGGGTAGTTTTATTTTTTATTGTACATTAACAAAACATTCCAATTTCACCCTGGTTGCACATTAGGCTTCATATTCCAAAATGAGAAACAGTAATAAGTTTTTATTCATAGTTTACTACAAAGAAAACGATCTTGTGAAAATTTTGTTTTCATAATCACTCTCCCCCACAGTAGATTGTCATTACTGTCAAATTAAGAAATACACAAATATTTAGTTAGAAATCTCTGTGAACATAAAGGGTTTAAGATTGTACTATATTTACTCTTCCCTCCCATGGGCTTTTGGGAGAAAGTCATTTTGAAATGGATGAAAATGACCTCATGATTACAGAATTTAAGTAAAATATTTAGTCATGTAAGCAGCTGAGTACTAGAGAGGGACAGAAATTAGAGTGTGTAGTGGTCTTAACAAAAATCAGATGCACTATACACAATGGAAGTGAGGCACAAGGTTTGTAACGGAAAATGCCCCTTACTAAACTGTCGAATGTTAATTGGAATATAATTGCATTTTTATTTGGTTATAAGTGTGTGTGCTACTGTACCGTGTCTGTTCTGTCTGTCAGGGAGCAGGTATCTCAATCACTGTATAGAGATCAGCTGGATTTCCTTTACAGAGTTCTAATAAAGCAGAAATCAACTTCTAGGAACATATCTAATGGAAGGAAGGAAAAAAAGAAGGAAGGAAGGAAGGGACAATCTGCCAGAACTGGTTCTCATTCCAGTGTTCATTACCTTAAGCACTGATTCGCTGTTACTAATGTCAAGCATACTTAGATTTACACTAGTGTTAGAAAGATTGCCATCTAAATATAGGAATGTAGGAAGTTAAATAGGGAAGTATTGCTTCTAAATTGACTTCATGTCAATTATTGACTTCATAAATGCTCAATCAAGATTACAGAGTACAGCTATGTGGAGATTTAGGATTTTACAATACTTTTAATGTAAAAATAGATATATTAAAATGAAGGTAGGGATCTATCATATTTTAATTTCATTATCTGACTGATACTGCAGAGACATAGATCATATTTTATTGTGTCTAGCTCAGTTATTGTTGTGAATTCACATATACTATATTGTACAGTAG
>NW_007731015.1:1040-2973 GCF_000696425.1 Galeopterus variegatus | reverse complement strand
GCAACCCTCGGTGCTGCGCCCGCCCCTCGCTCAGCCAGTGAGCAGGAACCAGTCTGTATGTGGGATCCGAACCCTCGGCGGGAGCGCCGTGGCGCTCCCAAGTGGCGCACTGTAGCAGTGCGCCACCGGGCCGGCCCCAGGATTTTACAATACTTTTAATGTAAAAATAGATATATTAAAATGAAGGTAGGGATCTATCATATTTTAATTTCATTATCTGACTGATACTGCAGAGACATAGATCATATTTTATTGTGTCTAGCTCAGTTATTGTTGTGAATTCACATATACTATATTGTACAGTAGCAACTCAATAGATCTATAGTTTTATGGTTACAATAATTTTTTTGAGAAAATTAAGAGGTCAAAAGTAGACAATGCAACTATTTCTATTATTTCTCCTACATATTTTTGTTTGCTTATTTAGAAACATTTACAGCTAAAGAAAAAATAATTATTTCTTTTTTTAACTTATTTTTTCTTGATTGAAATATGATAACTATGGAAAGATTTGCATTATGTTCTAAATCTATTTTTCCATCAACTTTTTTTTAATTTTTAATTTTTAAAATTTTTATTGATTATTCACATTCACAGGGCAAGAACTTACTGTCAGCACCTTTGCCCAAATGGTGGCGAGCAAATTAATGCTATCAGCATGCCCAGTACCTCAAAATGCGATTATTCCTCATGTTCCCTACCCAACCTCACCCCCATGCTCCTCTCACGCATGCCGCCTCACCGGGTCCCAGCAACCCTAGGTCTGTCTTCTCCCTCTGCAAGTTCAAGTTCAACATACCACTGTGGTCTTTCTTTCCTGCCTTCTTTCTCATTTAACTCCCACTTATGAGTGAGGATATGCAGTATTTTTCACTCTGTGCCAGGCTTATTTCATTTAACATAATTTTCTTCAAGCTTATCCATGTTATTGCAAATGGAAGAATTTCATTCTTTTTTATGGCCGAGTAGTATTCCATTGAGTATATATACCATATTTTCCTTATCCATCCATCCATGGATGGACATTTAGGCTGGTTCTATGTCTTGGCTATTGTAAATAGAGCTTCAATGAACATAGGAGTGCATGGATCTCTTTGACATGATGATTACTATTCCTTTGGGTATATACATAGAAGTAGGATTGCTGGATTGTATGGCAGTCCCACCAACAGTGTAGAAGAGTTCCCCTTTCTCCATATCCTTGGTAGCATTGTTATTCTCGTTCTTTTTTGATTATAGCCAGTCTAATTGGGGTGAGATGGTATCTCAATGTGGTTTTGATTTGCATTTCCCTGATGATTTGTGATGTTGAGCATATTTTCATGTACGTGTTGGCCATTGTATGTCTGTTCAGCTCTTTTGCCCATTTTTTAATTGGGTTAATTGTTTTTTTTTTCACTGTGTAGTTGTTTGAGTTCCTTATGTATTCTGGATATTAATCCATTGTCAGATGTATAGTTTGCAAATATTTTCTCCCACTCTGTAGGTTGTCTTTTCACTCTGTTGATTGTTTCCTTTGCTGTGCAAAGGGTTTTAATTTTGATATAATTTATTTATTTATTCTTTATTTATTTTTATTTAATTTATTTTTTCTTTTGTGGTTTGTGATTTGGGGTTCTTATTCATAAAGTATCTGCTAAGTCCTACTTCCTGAAGTGTTCCACCTGTTTTTATTTAGGGGTTTCATAGTTTCAGGTCTTATATTTAAGTCTTTAATCCATTTTGAGTTGATTTGGGTATATGGTGAGAGGTGCAGGTCTAGTTTCATTCTTCTGCATATGGATGCCCAGTTTTCCCAGCACCATTTATTGAAGAGGCAGTCTTTTCACCATTGTGTGTTCCTGTTGCCTTTGTCAAAGATCAGCTGGCTATAAGTCTGTGGGTTGATTTCTGGGTTCTCTATTTTCTTCCATTTGTCTGAATGTCTATTTTT
>NW_007731015.1:0-987 GCF_000696425.1 Galeopterus variegatus | reverse complement strand
AGTTGATTTGGGTATATGGTGAGAGGTGCAGGTCTAGTTTCATTCTTCTGCATATGGATGCCCAGTTTTCCCAGCACCATTTATTGAAGAGGCAGTCTTTTCACCATTGTGTGTTCCTGTTGCCTTTGTCAAAGATCAGCTGGCTATAAGTCTGTGGGTTGATTTCTGGGTTCTCTATTTTCTTCCATTTGTCTGAATGTCTATTTTTATGCTAGGAACATGCTGTTTTAATTACTATAGCTTTGTTGAATAATTTGAAATCAGATAGTGTTATGCTTCTGGCTTTATTATTTTTGCTCAAGAATGCTTTGGCTATTTGGGGCCTTTTGATGTTCCATATGAATGTTAGGATTGTTTTTTTTTTGTTTGTTTCTATTTCTGTAAAGATTGTTATTGGTATTTTGATGGGGATTACATTGAATCTGTCAATCACTTTGTGTAGTATTGACATTTTCGCAGGTTTGAATTTTCCAATCCAAGAGCATGGAATGTCTTTCTACCTTTATGTGTCTTCTTTAATTTCTTTTAGCAGTGATTTGTAGTTCTTGTTGTAGAGATATTTCACCTCATTGGTTAAATTGATTCCCAGGTATTTTATTTTTTGATGACTATTGTAAATGGGATTACTTTCTTGATTTCTTTTTCTGCTAGTTTTTTATTGGAGTATAAAATGCTACTGATTTTTGTGTGTTGTTTTTATATTCTGAAATACTACTGAAATTGTTAAGCAGCTCTAGGAGTATTTTGTTAGAGTCTTTAAGTTTTTCTATATATAGGATCATATCACCTGCAAACAGGAACAGTTTGACTAAGTCTTTTCCAGTCTAGATGTCTTTATTTCTTCCTCTTGCCTGATTGCTCTTTCTAGCATTTCTAACACCATATTAAATGGGAGTGGTGACAGTGGCCATCCTTGCCTTTTTCCTGTTCTTATTGATGTTGGATTTGTCATATATTGCTTTTGTTGTGTTAAGATATTTTCCTTCT
>NW_007731014.1:82705-172996 GCF_000696425.1 Galeopterus variegatus | reverse complement strand
AGTTTATCTGGGGCCGACGCCCAGGGTGTGGTGGAGAGATGATCTGGGTGGGCTCCTCTTCTCTTCCCCCCCGACGATGGCCGGGGGCTCCCCACGCTACTAGCCCCGTCTGAGATCCGCGGGGAGAGTGGGATTGTAGGCCGGTCCACAAGCCCCAGGGTGCCCCATGTCGAGGTAAGCAAATGGCACGTCTCATTGTGGAGCCAAGCCAACCAGAATGGCTGGCCTGCCCTCACTAAACCATCCATCTCCGCCCCCACCCAAGAAAATGGAGGCAGCTCTGCTGTGGGTGCCTAGCCTGGTGNCGAGGTAAGCAAATGGCACGTCTCATTGTGGAGCCAAGCCAACCAGAATGGCTGGCCTGCCCTCACTAAGCCGTCCGTCTCCGCCCCCACCCGAGAAAATGGAGGCAGCTCTGCTGTGGGTGCCTAGCCTGGTGTGGTAGGCGGGGCCCACGCGGGCGGGGAGCAGCCGGGCTTCGCCCCACAAGTGGGGCTGGGCTGGGGGTGACTCACAGAGCTCGCAGTGTTGGGCCGGTCCGGCACGCCTCACTCCGTTTCTGTGCCTGTTCTGCTGGCTTTCCTGGCCTTTGTTGACTGGGCCGCTCGCCCGTTCCCGCAGCCGGGCTTGGGTGCTCTCAGGAGTCCTCCTCTGTGTTGGCCCCAAAACCTCGAACCTGCTGCCGCTTGTTTGTCGATGCAGGATCGTTGCTGAAAGAATTATTTGCCTTTTGTTGCTCTTGGAAATGCAATTAATACTCTGGTATCACAGCACACAGCTCTCAGGATCATGCTGTCTCCTGGCACGGCCGCTCCAGACCCGTCACCATCTTGGACGACACTGGGTATTTTTTAAAGAAACAAAATTTATTTTTTACTGTTTTATGGGCTGGGAAGTCCATGGTCCAGGGGGCACATCTGGTGAGGGCCTTCTTGGTGGTGACTCTCTATAGCAATGCAGGGTATCATGTGGCAAAAGAATCACAAGAGCTCTCTCATGTGCTTCTGATAAAGCCACTAGTCCACACCCATGAGTACTCATTACTCCATTCACAAGGGCACAGTTCTCACAATCTAATCACCTCTGCAAGACTCCATTTTTCAAATAGCATAATAGGCTTTCCTACCTTCTTAACACTGTTAATAGTAGAGATCGAGTTTCTAGTACATGAACTCTTGGGGTACACACTTGACATATAGCATTTCACCCATAGTCCCCAAAGTTTGTGTTCTTCTTATACGTAAATATATTCATTCCACCCCAAAAGTCTTATTTTGTTTTGATTCAAAAGTCCAAAGTCTCATCTTTGAAATCAAACAAATTTTATACTTCCAAGATGCAATGAGGGAACAGGCATAGGATACATATTTCCACTTTAAAAGAGAGAAATAAGCCAAAAGAAAGAGATAAGAAGTCCTAAGCATTCCTGAAAACCAGAGGGCAGTCATTAAACTTTAAAGCTGAAGAATAATCTCCCTTGACTCCATGTCTGGCACCCCATGCACCCTGGTATGGGGATTGGGCTCCAGGTCCTCAAGCTTCCCTGCCCCTATGGCTTTCCTAGGCTCAGTGCATGCTTCAGCTCTCCCAAGCTGGCAGTTCATATGGGTATCTCTAGAATTCTGTGGTCTGAGTGGTAGTTCCACTCCCATGGCTCCACTAGGTATTGCCCTTGTGGTGTTTCTCTGCTGAAATTTTCTTTTTTTTTCCTTTTTGTCTTTTTTCGTGTCCAGCAACGGATCGCAACCCTCAGTGTCGCACCCGTACCGGACCGGGACCGGCAACGGGATCGCAACCCTCGGTGTTGCTCCCACACCTCGCTCAGCCAGTGAGCGGGAACCGGTCTGTATGTGGGATCCGAACCCTTGGCGGGAGCACCACCGCGCTCCCAAGTGGTGCACTGTAGCAGTGCGCCACTGGGCCAGCCCCTCTCTGCTGAAATTTTCTTTTTTTTTCCTTTTTGTCTTTTTTCGTGTCCAGCAACGGATCGCAACCCTCAGTGTCGCACCCGTACCGGACCGGGACCGGCAACGGGATCGCAACCCTCGGTGTTGCTCCCACACCTCGCTCAGCCAGTGAGCGGGAACCGGTCTGTATGTGGGATCCGAACCCTTGGCGGGAGCACCACCGCGCTCCCAAGTGGTGCACTGTGGCAGTGCGCCACTGGGCCAGCCCCTCTCTGCTGAAATTTTCTTTTTTTTTCCTTTTTGTCTTTTTTCGTGTCCAGCAACGGATCGCAACCCTCAGTGTCGCACCCGTACCGGACCGGGACCGGCAACGGGATCGCAACCCTCGGTGTTGCTCCCACACCTCGCTCAGCCAGTGAGCGGGAACCGGTCTGTATGTGGGATCCGAACCCTTGGCGGGAGCACCACCGCGCTCCCAAGTGGGGCACTNGGGGATTGGGCTCCAGGTCCTCAAGCTTCCCTGCCCCTATGGCTTTCCTAGGCTCAGTGCATGCTTCAGCTCTCCCAAGCTGGCAGTTCATATGGGTATCTCTAGAATTCTGTGGTCTGAGTGGTAGTTCCACTCCCATGGCTCCACTAGGTATTGCCCTTGTGGTGTTTCTCTGCTGAAATTTTCTTTTTTTTTCCTTTTTGTCTTTTTTCGTGTCCAGCAATGGATCGCAACCCTCAGTGTCGCACCCGTACCGGACCGGGACCGGCAACGGGATCGCAACCCTCGGTGTTGCTCCCACACCTCGCTCAGCCAGTGAGCGGGAACCGGTCTGTATGTGGGATCCGAACCCTTGGCGGGAGCACCCCCGCGCTCCCAAGTGGCGCACTGTAGCAGTGCGCCACTGGGCCAGCCCCTCTCTGCTGAAATTTTGACCCCACATTTCTGGTTGGCATTGCTCTAGTGAAGGCTGTCTGCAATGACTCCACCCCTGTGATAGATATCTTCCTGGGACCCCAGGCTTTTCCGTTTGTCCTTTGAATTGGGGAGGAGCTACCATGCCTCCACAGCTCTTGCATTTTGTGACCCTGCAGACTTAATACCATGTGGATGCTGCCAAAGCTTTTGGCTTGTATCTTACAAAGTAGTGGGTCCAGCTGTACCCGGAGCTATTTAGTTATGGCTAGAGCAGCTAGAGCAGCTGGGGTCTGGGGAGCAGCATCCGAAAGGGCCCTGGGCAGTAAGCCTGTAGAGAATACCTCATGCCTGTTCCCTGAAACCATTCTCACTTCCTAAGCCTCTGTGCCTGTGATGGCAGGGGAACCTCAAATATCTCTGAAATGCTTTTGGGGTCTTTTTTCCTTATTCTTGATGGTCACTCTCTTCTATGCTCATCTCTTAGCACATGGTTGATGGGCTACACCCTTGTTTTTTTCTCCTGAACATACTTTTTCACTCTTTATGTGGACAAGCTGAGAGTTTTTTAGTTTTTTACCCTCCACTTCCCTTTTAATTACAGATTTTGTCTTTATATCATGCCTTTGCTGCCATAACTCAGCTTCCTGAATGCTTTGCTGCTTAGTAATTTTTTCTGTCAGATACCCTGTTCATCACTTTTAAGTTCCATATTACACAAAACCCTTGGGCATGAACACAATGGCAGCCAAGTTTTTTGCTAGTTCATAACAAGGGTGAATTTTGCTCCAGTTTCTAATAAACTTCTCATTTACATCTGAGACCTCCTCAGAATTGTCTTTACTGTTCATTTTATTTTTAGAATTCTGGTCAACACCACTTAAAAATCTGTAAGAAGTTTCAAACTTTCTCTGGTCTTCTGGTCTTCTAAGCCCTCACCAGATCTAGGCTTTTTCTAGCCTGGTCCTCCAAATTTTTCTAGCCTCTGCCCATTACTCAGTTCAAGCTAATTCAACATTTTCAGGTATTTGTTATGAGCCACATCACACTCTCAGTACCAATTTTCTGTATTAGTTCATTTCTGTTGCTTATAACAGACTACCTGAAACTGTGTAATTTATAAAGAAACACAATTTATTTCTTACAGTTTTGGAGGCTGGGAAGTTCACAGTCCAGGGTGTACAACTAGTACAGGCCTTCTTCTTGGTGGGGACTCTTTACAGCAATGCGGAATACTGCATGTTGAGAGAATCACAAGAGCTCTCTCATGTGCTCTTATAAAGCCACTAGTCCACACCCATGGTAACTCATTACTCCATGAATGGATTAATTCATCCATGAGGGCATGGTTCCTGTCACCTCTCAAAGGTCCCACATTTGAATATCATAATCAGATTTCCCACCCTCTTAACACTGTTACAAGGGGGATCAAGTTTCCGATAGATGAACTTTTAGGAGACACATTTGGCCCATAGCAGAAGCATTATGTGCAACTTCTGAAATATTTGCTTCTTAGATCCTTTTTTCCCCCCTCCCTATGATTGCAGTGTAAAAATTATGACTGGAAAATGAGAGTTTATCTTGAACCATGATGTAGCACACTATCGATGGTTAGAACAGCAAAAGAGAAAGAGGCTGGGACCCTGAGGAACATGGAGCTGCCACCCCAGAATTGAAATTTCCGCTTGGATTTCTTTTATTTAAGAGAGAGAGAGAAATAAATTATTATCATATTTAGTTAACTGCTGTTTTGTTTTCATTGTATGTGGGTGAGCTTAATGCTTAATGATACTATGCTCTATCTGCTCCAGATTTCTGTCAAGGTGGAGCAAGAAAGATTAAACTTAAGAAAAAGATATGAAAAACTTACATAAAAGGAAGCATAAATAGATTTCTCTATCTGCCAGTGTTTTAACAGATATTTTTTAATTTGATGTTTTAGTCCTTGAGCTATCTGCTAACTGTGGTGCCTATTATAAGCCTAGTTGAATCTTTCAGATCCATATTCAACTAACGTGTGTTAAATGTGCATTATGTGTTAGGCACATTCTAAATCTTTAATAATATATATTCCTCACAATGCTCCTGCAGGATATGTGGTATTATTGTAGTTTTACAAAGAATGAGAAGCTCAAAAGGAATGTACTGTGTATAAGGTTTTTCTTAGTGAGTGGTAGAGCCTCTTGGATCAAGTTGGAATATATTCTCTCTACAACACCCAGAAAAAAGATCTTTCAGGCTTTCTTGAGCTTTCAGAAATGTGGACATGAAAATCACATGATGAAAATCATTCTACTCATACCTTTTCTTTTTTTAAAAAAAGTTCGTATGCTTTATATATTTTATTGAAAGAAACCAATCTGTAACTTTCAACCACAAATTAATTTTACCTTTTGGGATCATATAAAGCATCTAATTTTGGCTTCTGATTAAATCATTCCTAATGTGAGAGGACAGGTGCCATGTCCCTTCATAAATATTTTGTCTTCATGCAATACCTCTAGTTTCTTCATCATCCATCGTATTACATTGCTTGAATTCCTCACTTTTCTCGTTTTTTATGATGTGAACCAGAATCATTAGTTTGATTGCTGTTGACTGGGTTTCGTGTTCACTTGATCAGTTAGTGTTTAACTTATAAGTATTATAGCTCCGTATAGGGGTCCATTAGTAAAAAATAATTAGATTTAACCTGAAAAAACAGCAAAAACAAATCAAACATAACTCCTTATGAAAGGTGGTTTAATGAACACTGTTATGTTAAATATAATACTTGGGAAAATAATGTGTCAGAGATTATTTTGTTTGAAATAATTATCTATTATTCTAATTTGAGCATGAAGGAACTCATTGACCAAGTAAACCTGTTGTTCCAAGCCCTGATATCTATCTGAAGCCCTGCTTTGTTGCGTCCCAGTTTGCCAAGTGTCTGTTCAAAAGGTCCTGAACAAAACAAATTATTTTCCAACTGTTGGCAAACTATACTGCTGTGCTATACTATTTGAATTTGTGTTTTAATATGTCCTTTCCTCACAGTGTTCTAAATTAACCTTAACTCTTCCCAACTATTTTTTTTTTTTTTGTCTTTTTTCCATGTCCGGCAATGGATTGCAACCCTCAGTGTCGCCCCCGTACCGGACCGGGACCGGCAACAGGATCGCAACCCTCAGTTTTGCTCCCGCGCCTCGCTCAGCCAGTGAGCGGGAACCGGTCCGTATGTGAGATCCGAACCCTCGGCGGGAGCGCTGCAGCGCTTCCCAAGCGGCGCACTAGCGCAGTGTGCCACCGGGCCTCCCCTTCCCAACTATTTTTTGATATGTAGGAACCACTAGCATTCTTCAGTCCCCTATGCAATCTGGTGCAACATAAATAAATATATAAACAAACACATAAAGGAGTACCTTATGACATCCTACTGCACAGTTGTGTCAATCCAGCTTCACATATTTTATGCAATCTGGTGCAACATAAATAAATATATAAACAAACACATAAAGGAGTACCTTATGACCTCCTACTGCACAGTTGTGTCAATCCAGCTTCACATATTTATGTTGTAAATTCTTCTTGTGACTTCATTTCACTGGTCACCAATGTGCATCTTATTCACACATCAGGCTCAACTCAGAACCATCTTCTCCGGTGAGGTCATCCCTCCTGTTATGCTAGCTTTTGTGCACTGCTTTCATCTCTAGTGCTATAGCCCCAGCAGTTGGAGCAACATAACAGTCTGTCATTTCCAATACTCTTTCTTGTATAATTATCTGTTCCCTATTTTACTGAGTTGCTACCGTCAGACATTTGGGAGTTCTTGTGGGCTCATTACTCTCCCTGTCATCTTCCCACTCCTCTTTTCTCTCTCCCTAGGCAATCGTTCATTAAGTCTTAGGAAGATTCTACCTCACTCTACTCTGATGCGTACTCTACCTTCCTTTGTTCATTTCCCTCATTATTTCAATAGTGGCCTTGCCTTTATCTACCCCCCTCATTTGTTCTTTTTTCACACTCTCATCCATGTCAGATTTCTATGACAAAAATATGAGCCCATCTCTTCTGTGCTTGAAGTCTTTCGTATGCATTCCTATCCATTACTGCAAACAACCAAATACGTGTTATTATTCTGGTGCTCATTTCTCACACTCCCCTCACTGCACTGAACTATCCTGTGGTCTCTCATTTACATTACTTGCTCCAGGACCTCCACAGGAACTGAAAGGAGTATTTGGATGCAAGAATCATAAGAGAGGAAGTGTCACATATTTTACATTTTTATCTCATTTAATCTTTGCTCAACTTTAAAAGAGAGATATAATCATTATCCACGTTTTTAAAGGGAAAAATAGAGGCTTTAAGAAGCTGCATAAGGTGCCCAATGTGGCAGAAAGAATGAGTGGAGGAAGCTAGAATAAAATTCAAATCTTCCTGCTTCAAAGCCTCTACTTTTATCCCCTCTGCCTTTGTGCCCTTCCATAGGATGTTCTCTTTGCCCAGAATTTCGTCTTCCCTATTTCTTATCTACCTAATAAACTACATTACTCTTAACTCAGCTGAAATGTCATCTTTGTTTGTGAAGTCTTTCCCAAGAATCTTTCCTTTCCACTTCAGCAGAGTTAAAAGCTTCCAACGTTGGACTCTAAAATGCTTTCCATCTACTTTTCTTGTAATTTGTATTATGTTGTACTATAATTATGTATTTAGCCATCTCGTTTTCCTCACCAGATTTAGCAGATGATACACTACTCTGCATTGTTTTGTTTTCTTCATAGAACTTAGCACAGTGCATTCACCCAGAAACAGTTTGTAGCTAATTTATTCACTAGTTCTGTATAATCTGAATTTTAAAAATGTCCAAGAATTTAGACAGTGATATGCATAAATGATCTTCAGAGTCAGATGGAGCTTTAACATTATACGTTGCTCCAGGCAGTAATTTTCAACTGTGAAGTTAAACTTTCTCCTTGGAAAAAACAGACAAATATCACAATATTAGTGATACAGAGGATCTTCAAAACGTTCATGAAAAGATTTGTATTGTCTTTTAATTCTATTTTTCCACAAACTTTTGAAGTACCCTTATATGTGCAACATAGGCAAATTATTAGTATAATAAGTATTGTGGAAAAATATTGTTTTCTTAATAGTAATTAGAAAATATAAAAAGTAAGCACATAATTTTAAGCTGGAGAAGATCTCTGATATGTTTAGGTGTAATGTATTTCTGAACATATGTGCACTAATATTTTAATATTGTAAATATATTGAAAGGGGTCATGCCTGTAAAAGAGTAAGAAATAGCAATATAAAACTCAGGTTCATTTTGGCAGCCTATTAAAGACTGTTTAAAAAATTAGCAACTATCCCACTGAATAATGTCACGAAGAATATAAAGAATCTGATTCTGAAGGATAAAGTTAATTAGATGATATAACATTTTGAATGAAATAAATAATTCCCACTTGCCCTGACCTATATACCTACATGAATGTCATAAATTTAAAGTTTATTATTCAGGAAATGTCCATAGACACAAACCTTAATATTACAGTTCAAAAAAAAAATCTTATTTTTGAGCAATTTGGGGAAAATATGCAGTGCCTCATCCACCCCCACCTTAAATGAGAATTGGTATTTGTAAATGAAATAAGAAAGATCTTTTTGTTAACTTACCAATCATACTCTTTCACTTGGTTTTAAAATGCTTTCAAATATCTTTTAGTATTGCTTTGCTGTTTTATCAGAAATCCAGTATCAGTACTAGTATGATCTTTTCTTCTTGTGATGACCGGAACATAAGCTCTACGTATGTTCTTTGGAGGTGGCATCTTTTGATTTCATTCTCAGAAAAGTAGAGAAAAGAAAAAAAAATAAAACCCTTCTAAAATTCAGAACTTTCTCACTAGGCAAAGGCCACCCTTAGTCTGGGCTGAGATTTACTTTTATAACAATGGTTATTAGATTTCTTATCACACTGCATTTTCTCTCTGGTTTTAAAAGGCACACTATGAATACAATGAACCATGGGCTATGGACATATTAAAACTCTTTAGATAAAATACCACTTCAATTTCTTTTCCGAATTGGTTTTTCACAACATTCTTTTTTTTTATTATCTTTGTTCTTATATATCTTGCCTTCCTAGATTATATTTCATGAAATTTATGTACTCTTTCCTAACATGCATATGGGTCACATTCATATTTTCCTTAATATTTTTTGTGGTCTCATATTTATAGGTAAGCCCTTCATAATGCAGTATACATGATGATTTGTAAGAGAGAACATAGGGGACCCTGGATTTTTTTGTCCAGTCTCTAACATGCACTCTAGCATGCACTGTCTAGAGAAATACTCATTTTCCTTACAGTTATTCAACCTTGACCATGATTAGCTGAAGAGAGTTTCCACTCTTGTAAACTGTAGCTTTGCCTAAATAGTGACATCATATAACATAATAAATTATGAATTTAGAAAATCATTATTTGGTAAATGAATACTTGTCAGTGGCTCTGATTGCAAATTAATCTTCAAGCATCAGAAGAAGGCTTAAAGGAACAGGCAGAACCATTGACATCACTGCTGCTATATAGAGTCTCTTCCCTCACAAATTGATGATCTTGCCCAATAGAAGTGTTCTGTTTGGTATAGAAGTGGAAGATATCCTGATTCTGGAGAAAACATGCATCTTTGGAAGCTGTTGAAAATCTTAAAAAAGCAGCAATTGTTTTGTTTCAAAATCCCAATTTTATAAGAGCTAAGATTTATACATGGCGTGTTCTCTTTATAGTTAATTGGAGTAAGACATTAGTTGTCCGATTTTCTTTAGGGTATTCAATATTTAGAAAGGCAGAATATACCAAACACTAGAGTGACCTATTTATACCTGAACTCACTTAGGTGCAAGTCACCTACTCCTCATCAGGATGATCTGCTCTTTAGTATCACTACAACTGGCCATACTAAACATATGGATCAATATCTGTGGTGTCCAGTGGGCCTTCCTGGTTATATTACTCACAGCATTCTCTTCAGACAGGCACCTCGGGATTGCCATTCATTGGACCTGATTTGACCCAATGGAATCCTATTTTTACAATATCCTACTTGACGGTGTTTGGATGTGTTGTTCCCTCCAAAACTCATGTGGAAATTTGATCCCCAATGTGGCAGTGTTGGAAACTGATTGAGTCATGGGGACAGATCCCTCATGAATGGATTAGTGGTCTCCCTGGGGGAGGGGGATTAGTGAGTGAGTTCTTGTTCTATTAGTTCCTACGAGAGCTGGTTGTTGAAAAAGATCCTGGCACTTCCTCTCTCTCTCTCTCTTGCTTCCTCTTGCCATGTGGTCTGCTTGTACCCGCTGGCTGCCTACTGCTTTCTGCCATGAGTAGAAGCAGCCTGAGGCCTGTGCCAGTTGCAGCTGTCCCAGAATCGTAAGCCAAATAGACCTCTTTTCTTTAGAAATTACCCAGTCTCAGGTATTTCTGTTATAGCATCACAAAGGGACTAAAACACTAGTATAATAATTTTGATATCTCAAGTAGTAATTTACTAAAGCAAGCAGAATACATTTCTCTATACTGTAGACTAGATAATTTGACATGGATTGGCCAGGTGGGAAAGAGGAGCAAAACTTCAGATCGAAGTAGATACACAATTCAAGAGAGACTGAGAACAGTGGCTTCAAGAGCTGCTTTATGTGCTTTTGGCTTTCTGTCCCTTATGTATCTTTACAATACCATTTTTCCTTGTTGTGTCCTTCATGGTTCTCATTTGTCTGAAATCAGAATATTATATATAGAAAGAATATCATGAACAATGATTACATGATAAACACCGAAGTGATTTGAACAAATATTCTCACTTGTTATCCTAGATTAAAATACAAATGCCAGGTTACAGATACTTGTCTAGTCTGTACTGTTTTAAAATTATTATCCAGAAGTAGTATTCTTTCCTTACTGTCAAATATTATTTAGATTTCTCCTTTTTGACATACATTTCCATTGGGAACTGGATCAGCTGAGGCAACAAGTCTGTGTTGGGTCACCTGCGTGGACAAGGGCTAGTCATTAAACTTTAGCCAGTTTCCTCCTCTATAAAATGGGAGTTATACCATCTCATATGAAGTGATTTGTGAGGATTAGAGATAGCATAGGTAAGAACATGATTCTACTTCATAGAGGCAGTGACACATATGTGAAACAAAAACATTCATCTGGGTAACTTGAAAGGAAATTTCTGATCGTAGAAGATCAGCAATAATAAGATTTGCCTATTTTCTTCTCCTTTGAAATAGATGACTCAGGCACCTTTTCCCAAATGTTCTTGTTTTAAATAGCTATTGCTGCATAATAAACAACCATGAAAATCCTAGAGGTATACAAAATAAAGCATTTATTTCCCACTGATATGTCTGCAGATTGGCTGCAGTTCATTAGATCTTGGCTGGGTTGGCCTGGGCTTGGCTTGGGGCTATGGAATAAGTTCAAGTCTTCTCCAAATGTCTCTCAGTATTCTGGGACCAGCAATCTACATGGAGTATGTTGTTTTCAGAGATAGCAAAAGTGCAAGAGGATAAGTCCAACCATGCAAGCTCATTTCAATCTTGATAATATCCTATTAAATAAAATAGATTGGGTGTCTTGGCCCTAAGTCAAGAAGCAGGGTGTATGGAGGCAGTGGTGGGGTGAAGTAAGCATTTCTTAATAGTGATCTAGTCTACTCCAGTTGCATCCAGGTATATGGAAGAATTTAAAGACTCTCAATGTTTTATTCTAAAACATGCATTTTATCTATATATTGTGTATAATGGGTGGTTAATAAAATGTTTTTGAATTCCATAGTATAATCATCCGTGAGAATAACAGGTCAGTGAATGGAAAAAAAAATAAAGAAAATAAATTTTAGTGTGTGTGATAATGCCCAGTCCAAACTCTGTTTTGGTCTTGAAATTATAGGAGTTGTAATAAGATAGTCCCCCTATCTTTCTTTAGGGCTCTATCCGTGATGACTCCTAATTTCCCTTAGGAAATGCTTACAAGTGTTGTATCTAATGCAGGGATTTCAAATTGAGTTCATAACTTAGTTTCGGTTATGTTTCTACCCATAGCATAATACCTATGTATATTATAGTATATATTTCATACATAATGTATATTAGGCATATATGTCATATATATTTTCCAGTCTTAGTAATAAGAATTAAAACAAAAAAAATTTAAAGTACTACTAGTCAAAATGTAATATTCAATTGAAATTTATTACTCTCTTTCATCTTCCACCATAAATCATTCTTTTTGTCCCAGTGAAAAAACATTTTTAGGGTAGAAAAGGTAAAGTATGTTGAGAAATAAAGCTATTTTTATAACGTAAGTCTTGGTAAAAAATCATCATTTAAACCAAAATTTTCTTCTATCTGGTATTTTTTGAAATACACAATGGTACTATACAAGATTAAAATTATAGCAAACAAGGGCCTGCCCCATGGCTCACTTGGGAGAATGCAGTGCTGGTAGCGCCGAGGCCGCGGTTTCGCATCCTATATAGAGATGGCCGGTGCACTCACTGGCTGAGCGTGGTGTGAATGACACCAAGCCTAGGGTTGCGATCCCCTTACAGGTCCCCCCCCCAAAAAAAAATTATAGCAAACAAAATAGCAAAGTGAAATGACTTATTTAAGAACTCATATTAAAATAAAAAACAGTAAACATAGTAAAAGCATATATATTTGGCATGATTTATTTGCTTCAAATATAGTTTTTCAAAATCAGAGAAGATTCTTGTAAGAAAAAACAGCAAATGAAGTTGTTTACATATTCAACTTTTTATGTATTATTTTGAAAGACTGGGTAAGGAAGTTAAACTTTATGATATTAAAAATTGGAGATAGTCTGAAAATAAGCCCCTATTTTATTCCATTGAAAATCAGAGAGCTACTTTGTAATGTATTCTATTCTTTTATGGAAGTGAATTCAATCTGTATAAACTCATGGTTGTGTTTAGGAAAATAATATTTTTTCAGACTCTCTGAGGTTCCAGTGTAAAAGAGAAATCAGAATCTAGGCACCTTCAAAAGTTTTCTCTATTCATTAAAATGAAAAACTGTGACAAGGATCTACCCTGAATCAGACAGGTCAAGAAACTGTAATTCCAATCCAGAAAACCATAAACACTTTATATTACTGTCCATTTGACTAAAACTTCACAGCATATAAAGGAAAAATAGTGCCTCTAGAGATAAAATGTAAATCAATCACACATGGAATATTATTTATTTCACAATTTCTGTCTTTGTTATGATTTGTCTCATAATTTATTTCAGCAAATGAAGTAAAAAATACATTGTAAACCTGACTCTCTAAAGCATTTTCTCAGAAACTGATACACGTTGAGAACAGGGTACTTGAAAATGAGTTATTGTTGTTACACATTCTTGAAAAAAGTTTTTCACAAAGATAAGAAAGGATGTTAAACATCACTCAAAGCAATGTTCTTGTTACATAATGTTGTTTATATTCATTATAAAATGTTAATATATATTCATGTTCACCCATGTATGCATAGATGTATATGTATGATATATTTTTAATACATGTTATAAAAACAAAATTCCTAAAATAAAGCTACCAACTTATATGAATAGAACAGTGCCTTAATATGCTATTGTTAAGATAACTTATTAAGGCATATACTACAAAACCAAATTTTTTAGCATTTTTTGTTTTCTGAAACTATATAGGCTCAAATATGGTCTAACTGAAATTAAATTTACTTTAAATACAAAGCCAGAAATTAGGATGGACGGCCAAAATGGTGTAACTTTGGACAGATCATTTAAATGATTGCAACCTCACTTATGCTTTTTCATAATCTTCCAATTTACAAGTAGAACATGTATATTCCCCCGTACAGCCCCTCTTAGTCTTTCTTTAAGTTACAAAATAATTTTATTCATAGCACTTATAATACATCTTTGTTTATTTACTTATCTTTTCCTCATTATGTTCTTAAACCAGCACATGATTGCTGTGGATTGATTGAATCGTGTCCCCCAAAGTCAATGTATTAGAAGCTTTATTCCCACTGTAACTGTGAGGGTGGAAAATCCTATTATGGTAATTGAAAGGTGGGGACTTGAAGAAGTGATTAAGTTGATGGTTTAATGATGGTTGTAGGCATGGTTCTGAGGGCTTTAAAAGGAGAACACATGAAGAGCTATCTCTCTGTCTCTCTGGTCTGCCATTTTCTGCCATGTAAGACCCCTTCATTGCAGTAAAGCCCCACCAAGAAGATCCTCACCAGATGTGTGCCTCAGACTTTGGACTTCCCAGCCTCTGAAACTGCAAGCAATAAATTTCATTTTTTTAGAAATTACTCACTTTCAGATATTTCATAATAAGCAACAGAAATGGACTAATATGATGATAGACATTCAAGAATTATTTTTGATATACCCAGTGGCCATTTACAAATGCTCAACATCACTAATCATAAAGGAAATGCAAATCAAAACCACAATGAGATATCATCTCACTCTAGTTTGAATAGCTGTTATCAGAAAGACAAAAAACAACAAACACTGGCAAGGATGAAGAAAAAAGAGAACTCATACACTATTAGTGAGAATGTAAATTAGTACAGCTATTATGGAAAACAGTATGGAGGTTCCTCAAAAAACTGAAAATAGAACTACCATATAATCCAGAAATCCCATGGCTGGGTATTTATCCAAAGGAAAGAAAATCAGTATACCAAAGAGATACCTGCACCCCTATGTTTATTGCAGCACTTACTTACAATAGCCAAGATATATAATCAACCTAAGTGTTCATCGGTAGATGAATGGATAAAGAAAATGTGGTATATATACAGAATACTACTCGGCCATATAAAAGAACGAACTCACATCATTTGCAGAAACATGAAGGAGCCTGGGAGGTACTATGTTAAGTGAAGTGAATGAGGCACAGGAACATAAATACCGTGTGTGCTTACTCATATGTGGGAACTAAAAAAAGTGAGCTCATAGAAGTGGAGAGTAGAATCAAGGTTACTAGAGGCTGGGAAGGGTGGGGGAGGGGAAGTGGGGGGTTGGTTAACACATACAGATTTACAGCTAGATAGAAAAAAACAAGTTCTATTATTCTGTAATAGTACTAGGTGCCTACAATTACCAATAATTCGCTGTATGTTTTCGAATGGCTAGAAGAGAGGAGTTTGAATGTTCTCATCACAAAAAAGTAAGTGTTTAAACTAATTAGCCTGATTTGATCATCACACAGTGTATACATGTATCAAAGTATTATCCTGTATCCTATAAATATGTACACTTATTACATGTCAATTAAAAATAAAATTTAAAAAAGAATAAAGAAACAATAATACAATAATTTTCCATGCAAAAAATAGAGAGAAATATTTGTGAAATAACTAAAAATTCTCAAAGTGAAACTTGTCAAATTATGCTATATAGGTAGATTTCAATAGACTTCAGGGTAGAAAGGGACACTAGATCTGCATTATCTAGGCAGATGTTCCAAAACATCAACACAATCAAAGGCTTCTTTTTGTAGAGTTGTTATTTGTACAGAAGATCTCCTCCACCACAACTCCAGAATCCAAAAGGTAGCTTGGCATTTTTATATGCTAGATTGAACTATGCATAGACAGCACCCTTTCCATGGTGAATCCCAACTTTTTTCTAGCCTACCACCTCTCTCCTTAAATGATGTTCTTCCTACCTGTTAAAGAATAAGAAAAGTGCTACTTCTTTTAAAAGGCTACATGCACCACCAGTTTTCTCATTCTTTCCACCCCTCCCTCTGTTGCCTCCCTCAGTCTTTCTTCCCGCATTTGCACTATCTCCACCTCCAATGACTCTTTCCTCATGTCCAGCACTTAGATATTGCTACTTTTTCACAACCTTATAAGAAGCCTTTTTAAACCCTGTGTTCTGATCAGGAGATTGTCCCATTTCTTACTTTTTGCTTAGCATAAAATCCCTCCCCCACCAAATTGCTTTTATTGCCTCCATTTCTATACTTTGGGATCATTCTTTAGCTTGTAAAAACATGGTTTTCTTCTGATCACTTTCCTGAATCTGCTTTCTGAAGAACGTTAAATATCAAGATCTCTCAGTTTTCATCTTCTTCAGTCAGGACATATAAATGCCTTTCAATATCAGTTAAGAAAGGCTCACTGCTGCAACCCAACAATTTCAGTGGCTGCTAAACACTGGAATTTTCATTCTCACTCATGTAATGGACCCATGGAAATAATAAAATGAATATGCTGTGGCTGATCATTGCGGGTGGAAGCAGAGAAAATTGTAAAAGTGGAACTCACTCATCAAACATGCATGTGCTAGTTGTTTCCTGAGTCATTTAAATAGCAGTGGTTGGTGTGCTGGGCTCCACACTTTCATTCCAAAGCCCAGGTTGAGAGCAGTTCTGCTATCTTCAATATTTCCATTCTTCAACAAGTTGCCAAGATTGCTCTAAGGGTTGTCACTCAGCTGGATAAACACAGATAATCACAGGTGGGAAATATTATAGCACAGGTGTGGAAGTGGCAAATATCAGTTAGCTCATATTCTGTTGTCTAGAATGCAGTTCCCTGGCAGCATTTAACTGTAAGGTGAGGCTGGGAAATGTGCTCCTGCTGTGAGCCAAGGAACAAGAAACAGGATTGGAGAGCAGCTGCAAGTTTCTGCTATGCCTTCTTGAAAAATCTCTTTTCTCTTGTCTTCAACGATATTTTACTCTTCTGCTTTTTTCTTGTTGTTGTTGGTCTGGTTTTTTGCTGTTATTTTGTTTGGTTTTTTTCCCCCAACCTATCTAACCAATACATTGGATGGTCGTAACCAGTGCGTTGGCTTTTTTGCATCAGTGGAATATCAATGGACTCAACGACTTTATTTGTTTGTTCATTTGTTTATATTTTTATTTTTATTTATTAAGAATATTCATGAGATACAAAGCTGATTGTCATCCTTCCTGCCCATGATGTGAGGGGCGGATTCACACTGGGAGCACACCCACCATCAGGAATTACCTTTACAACCCCTGTCCCCAACCCCCCTTCCCCTTCCCCTCTCCCCTCCACTCTACTTTGTAGCCCCAGGAATGTTCCCTCCCTCTGTTAGACCAAGACCATGGCACTACTGTGGTCTTTCTTTCCTTCCTTCCTTTCTCTCTTAGCTCCCGCATATGAGTGAGCACATGTGGTATTTATCCCTCTGTGCTTTGCTTATTTCACTCAACATAAATTTCTCCAGTTTCATCCATGTTATTGCAAATGGGAGTATTTCATTCTTTTTTATGGCAGAGTAGTATTCCATAGTGTATATATACCACAGTTTCCTTATCCAATCATCTATTGATGGACATTTAGGTTGGTTCCATGTCTTGACTATTGTAAACACAGTTGCAATGAACATGGGAGTGCATGTATCTCTTTGACATGATTTCCATTCCTCTGGATATATACCCAGAAGAGGGATTGTTGGATCATATGGAAGATCTCTCTGTAGTTGCTTGAGAAATCTCCATATTGTTTTCCATAGTGGTTGTACTAATTTACAGTCCCACCAACAGTGCAGTAGTGATCCCTTCTCTCCACACCCTCGCCAGCATTTGTTATTATATTGTCTTTTTGATTATAGCCAGCCTAGATGGGATGAGATGATATCTCCATATGATTTTGACTTGCAATTCCCTGATGATTATTGATGTTGAGCATTTTTGCATATACTTGTTAGCCTTTTGTATGTCTTCTTTTAAGAAATGTGTATCCAGTTCCTTTGCCCATTTTTTAATTGGGTCATTTTTTTTTTTTTTTTTTTTTTTTTTTTTTTTTACTGTATAATTGCTTGAGTTCTATGTATATTCTGGATATTAATCGCTTGTCGGGTACATAGTTAGCAAAAATTTTCTCCCACTCTGTAGGTTGTCTTTTCACTCTGTTGATTATTTGCTGTGCAGAAACTTTTTAGTTTGATATACTCTCATTTGTTTATTTTTTCTTTTGCTTCTTGTGCTTTTGGGCTCATGTTCTTAAAGCCTGGGCCATGACCTAATTGCTGAAGTGTTTCACCTGTATTTTCCCTTAGTAATTTTACAATTTCAGGTCTTATTCCTAGGTCTTTAATCCATTTTGAGTTGATTTCAGTGTATGGTGAGAGATGCATATCTAGTTTCATTCTTCTACATATGGGTATCTAGTTTTCCCAGCACCACTTGTTGAAGAGGCAATCTTTTCCCCATTGTAGATTTTCGTTGCCTTTGTTTAATATCAGATGGCTATATGCCTGAGGAGTGATTTCTGGGTTCTCTATTCTACTCCACTGGTCTGAATGTCTATTTTTATACCAGTGCCATGCTGTTTTGGTTACAACAGCTTTGTAGTGTAATGTCAGGCAGAGTTATGCCTCTGGCTTTGTTTTTTTGCTCAGCATTGTCTTGGCTATTCAGGGTCTTTTGTTTATCTATATGAAAGGTAAGATTGTTTTTTCCATTTCTGTGAAGAATGTCACTGATATTTTGATGGAGATTGTGCTGAATCTGTAAATCACTTTGGGTAGTATAGGCATTTTCACAGTGTTAATTCTTCCAATCCAAGAGCATGGAATATTTTTCCATCTTTTTGTATCTTCTTTAATTTCTTTCAGAAGTGGTTTGTAGTTCTCATTATAGAGGTCTTTTACCTCCTTGGTTAAATTGATCCCTAGGTATCTTATTTTGGGTGTGACAATTGTAAAAGGGCTTACTATCTTTATTTCACTTTCTGTTAATTCATTATTTGAGTATATAAATGCTACTGATTTGGGGGTATTTATTTTGTATCCTGCAACATTACTGAAGTCATTAACCAGCTCTAATAGTTTTTCAATAGAGTCTTTAGGTTTTTCTATATACAGTATCATGCCTTCTGCAAATAGGGAAAGTTTGACTTCATCTTTTCCTATCTGGATTCCCTTTATTTCTTTCTCTTGCCTGATTGCTCTAGCGAGTACCTCCAATACTATGTTAAATAGAAGTGGTGAGAGTGGACATACTTGTCTTGTTCCTGTCCTTAAGGGGAAGGCCTTCAATTTTTCCCCATTCAGAATGATGCTGGCAGTGGGCTTGTCATAAAGGGCTTTTATTGTGTTGAGATATTTTCCTTCTATAACTAATTTGTTGACAGTCTTTATCATGAAGGGATGTTGAATTTTGTCAAATGCTTTTTCAGCATCTATTGAGATAATCATATGGTCTTTGTCCTTGAGTTTGTTGATATGATTTATCACATTTATTGACTTTTGTATGTTAAACCATCCTTGCAACCCTGGGATGAATCCCACTTGATCACAGAGTATAATTTCTTTTAATATGTGGCTGTATTGTGATTGCTAATATTTTGTTGAGGATTTTAGCATCTAGGTTCATCATTGGCCTATAATTTTCTTTTTTGTTGTGTCTTTATCTTGTTTTGGTATCAGAGTTATTTTGGCCTCATAGAATGAGTTTTAGAGAGTAGCATCTGTTTCAATTTTTTGGAATACTTTGAGGAGAATTGGTTATAACTCCTCTTTAAAAGTTTGACATAATTCAGCTGTAAAGCCATCTGAATCTCACATTTTTTTGTTGCAAGATTGCTAATTACTGCTTCAGTCTCCTTGCTTGTTATTGATCTGTTCAGGTTTTCTGTCTCTCCTTGGCTCAGTCTTGTTAATTTATATGTGTATAGAAACATCCATATCTTCCAGATTTTCAAATTTGTTGTCATACAGTTGTTTATAATAGTCTATAATGATTCTTTGCATTTCTGTGATATCAGTTGTATGTCTCCCTTTTCATTTCTAATTTTTGCTATTTGGATCTTCTCTCTCCGTTTTTTGTTAATGTAGCTAATGGTTTGTTTATTTTATTTGTCTTCTTGCAAAACCAACTTTTAGTTTTGCTGATCTTTTCTATTGTTTTTTGGGTCTCTATTCCATTTAGTTCTACTCTGATCTTAATTATTTCTTTCCATCTACTGCCTTTAGGTTTGGATAGCTGTTGTTTTTCAAGTTCTTTGAGGCATAGTGCTAGGTTGTTTATTTGAAGTCTTTCCAGTCTTTTGATATAAGCCTTTATTGCAATAAATTTGCCTCTTACTACTAATTTTGCAGTATCCTACAGGTTTTGGTATGATGTCTCCTTATTTTCATTAGTTTCTAGAAATTTTTTGATTTCCTTTTTAATTTCTTCTTGGACACATAGGTCATTCAGGAGCCTATTATTTAGTTTCCATGTATTTGTATAGCTTCCAGCATTTTGCTTATTGTTTATTTCCAGTTTTAGTTCATTGCTATCTGAAAAGATAGTTGGAATGATTTCAATTTTTTAAAATTTGCTGAGTCTAGATTTGTGACCTAATATGTGGTCTATCCTGGAGAATGTACCATGAGCTGATAAGAAGAAAGTGTGTTCTTTAGCTGTTGGGTGAAATGTTCTGTATATATCTGTCAAGTCCAGTTAGTCTATGGTGTAGATTAAATCCTGTGTCTCTTTGTTGACTTGTTGCCTGGAAGACCTGTCTCATATTGAGAGAGGGGTGTTCAGATCACCCACTAGTAATGTATTAGGACCTATTTCTTTCCTTAGGTCTAACAGTGTTTGCTTTATATATCTGGGTGCTCTGGTATTGGGTGCATACATGTTTATGATTGTTATGTCTTCTAGCTGGATAGTTCCCTTTATCATTATATAGTGGCCTTCTTTGTCTTTTTTTATGTTTTTTAGTTTAAAGTCTATTTTGTCCAATATAAGAATAGCTACTCCTGCTCATTTTTGGTTTCTATTTGCATGGTATATCTTTTTCCATCCTTTCACTTTTAGTCTACGACTGTCTTTACAGGTGAGGTGGGTCTCTTGAAGACATCATATACTTGGGTCTAGCTTTGTAATCCAGTCAGTCTGTGTCTTTTGAATAGGGAGTTTAGTCCATTCACACTTAGAGTAGTTATTGACAGGTGTTTCTTAATTCCTGTCATTTAATTGCTTCTTGTTTAGATGGTTTAAATATCTTTTGATAATTATTTCCCCTTTTATTTCTCTTCTTCAATGTTGGGAATTTAAGGTGGAATGATTTAGCTTGTTTCTCTTTCTTGCTGGAATTTTTCTTTTAACTGTGGGTTTTGCTCTTTCTCGTGTATTTGTGATAGTGGTCACCCTTATTCGATTCCAGGTTATTGACTCCCTTGAGAATTTCTTGCAGGGCTGGTCATGTGGTAATGAACACACACAACTTTTGGTTATGTGGGAAATACACTATTTCTCCCTCATTTCTTAAGGAGACCCTTGCTGGGTAAAGAATTCTTGGATGGCAATTTTTTTCCTTTAGTATTTTAAATATATCATTCCATTTTCTTCTGGCCTGTAGGGTTTCAGTTGAGAAGTCTGCTGTTAGTTTGATGGGGGTTCCCCTATAAGTGACCTGATGCTTTTCTCTTGCTGCTTTTAGAATTCTCTCTTTGTCTTTGTGCTTTGCAAATTTAACTATAGTATGTCTTGGGGAAGATCTTTTTGGGTTGAATCTGTTGGGGGACCCTTGAGCTTCCTGGATCTGAAGGTCTGTATCCCACCCTGCACCTGGAAATTTTCTGTTACTATTTCCTTAAGTAGGTTTTTGATACCTTTTCCTTTCTCCTCCCCTTCAGGAATACCTACAATTTGGATGTTAGAGCACTTGAGGTTGTTGCTATCTCTCTTAGATTTTCCTCATTATTTTAATTCTTTTTTCCTTTTTTTTGTCTGCCTGAGTTATTTCAAAAAGACCATCTTCAAGCTCTGAAATTCTTTCTTCTGATTGCTCTACCCTGCTGCTCAAGCTCTCAGTTGTGGTTTTTATTTCCTTGAGTGAGTCTTTCATTTCTAGAAGTTCTGCCACACTCTTTTTTAAGATGTTAATCTCTTTATAGATTTTCTCCTTCATATTCTGGATATTTTTCTTGTTTCATTGTGTTCTATAATTGAGTCTTCCTTTATTTCTTCAAGTTTTCTTAAGATCAATGTTAGAAATTCTTTTTCAGACATTTCAAGGATTCCTTGTTCCATGGAGTCTGACTTTGGAACATTACTGCATTCTTTTGGGTGGTGTCATTTCTTCTTGATTGTTTGTACTTCTAGTATTTTTTCACTGATGCTTAGTCATTTGGTAGAGGGTTTGCTTCTCCTATCACACTGAGCATGGCTGTGGAGTGGTCCTGGTCACTACTGTGGAGATGAATTGTCTTTGTTTGACAGTTGGTGTGGTGGTGGTTATGTTAAACCACCTTGGTTCCAGTTCCAGACTCTGTGTCATAGAATGAGCCCCTAGTGCCACACAGTTCTGCTGGGCCAAACTTGGTGGATTCATCCTGTAGGCTGGTGATCCCCCCTGGGTCTGAGGTGGGGTGAGGGGCCACATCCAACCACGCGGTTCTGCTGGCTGCTGCTGCTGCTGCACTCAACAAGTTTATTTAATTATATGGCTTCAAACAATTTGTGCATATGATATTTTGTCTCTAGCACTGACTTAGTTTTTATGATGTAGAATCCTATATCTGATTATTGGCTGCATGCCTCTATTATTGATAAATTGGCTCCTGAAATCTAACATGATGAAATACACACACATCACCTTTTTCTCCAATATTTTGTTTCTATTTGAGCTTGAGATGTAGGAATTATATTGTTCTCTTCACTTTGCGTCACTCCTCTATTTAATATACTTCCATAGTGTCTTCTGTCACTGCCAACAGACAGATATGATCCAGTGATCTTCTAACTCATGTGTCTTCATTCCACCTCTCTCTGTTCTGATGCTCCTTATACACTTCTGTATGTATTGCCTTTAAGTATTACAGATTTGTTATGACCCTCTTTACCATAAAATCTCAATAACTTGCTGTGACATAAAGAAAATGTTTAAGCTCTTCAATCTCATAATTGTGCTTCTTTAGCTCCCTCTCAGGATACAGGTGCACACATCACTTTGAAAGGAGAATGGGTAAATTAAGCACCATGGATAAAGAAGATATTCTTTTGGGCTTCAAAATAACTCATGATAGTAATAATAATATTATTTATGGTGACATCTATGGAGAACTTACTATATGCCAAGCACTATATTAAGAGCTTTTCATGGAATAGCTCTTTAATCTTCCCTATGCTCTTATACATAGTCAAAGTTGTTCTCCTAGATATGTAGGTACAAAAGTTTTTACTTGCCAAAATTCATGCTTATAGCAAAATCTGATTGGTAAGGTGGTGGAATAGATGGTCCTCAATGTCACTCTCTCCCACAAATCAACCAATTTACAACTACTAAAAAGCAACAACAGCCAACCTGGGGCCACTAGAGCTCAGCAAAGAGGAGAGACCTACAGAGCTTATGAAAGTAGGAGAAGCCATGAAGAGGGAAAGAAAGGATCATGTAGAGGATACATAAAACAAATGTACCTCACAGGACCTGGTTTTCCAAGGCCTTGCAGTTTCAAATATTGACCTTGCAAAGGACAGGAAAATTTCCCCAGGCTATTGAGTCTCTGTTGCAAGCTAAGAATCATAACACAGCAAGGTTGCTGGCTCAAAGACAGACAAGTTATTAATTGACATGCAAAAGTTACTAAAAAGCTGCTGGAGGGAAAGGAATGTTTGCTAAATCAAGCCTTTGTTAGTGGATCACTTAACTGCCTAACAGAATGACATCTGACTTGTTTTTACTGAATGTTACCAGCTTCTATTGTAAAACTTGTTAAACTATACTTAGCAAAACCCCACTTATGTCTCTTCCTGTAGCTTGCTGGTCTGGAGAATAAATGCAGGAGGAGAACCCCAATTCATGTTTAATTTCCCAAATGGAAGGATGCCTCATGCTTGAGGTCCTGGGATATTAACCCCTTTCTGGGGCTTCTCGCTGCTCAAAAGAGATGGGCTTTGAGTAATCTTTGGTGGCTCTGTCACCCGGGGGAAAAGGGGTGACAAATCTGAGGCAAAGCAACAGGATCACTCCCACCATTTCAAACCCTGGCCACTTTGAGGCTGGAGTTGGTGAGTACACAGAGTGGAAGCTGGTAAAAGCTGCAGCTGTGTCCTTTGGATGAAGTTGCTTGGAGGTGGCAGGGGAGAAGAGGGCCTTGGTGGCCCCCAGGCCAGCAGGACAACTAATAAGGTTCCTGTGGACCCATATAGGAGCAAGGAGCCACAGTCAACTAAAGGAAGGAGCCACTCAGAGGCTGGCGAGTCACTGCAAGGGACCCTGCCCCATGGGAAGTGTTTGGAGTGTGGGCAGCGGGGGAGATGGGCCCAGCAGGGGAACATTGGGGCATAGCACGGAGAACTGATCTGCCCTCCAATCAGCATAGACCCACTCAGTGGAGACTAGTCAGGAATATAGAACCTCAGGGGGTGCAGTTTGCTGATGAGACTTGGGCCCAGACCAGAGTCTCCACACAACTCAGGTGTACCAGACGTCACAAGACCTGGAAGTCCATATAAGGTCAAAAATTAAAACGCCAGCTGCACAAAAAGCCTTCCCCAGGGGATCAGCAGCAAAGCAGCAATTTAGCTCAACCACAGGGCTCAAGTGCTGGTTCCCACAGGAAGTTTCCCCATTTTAGAAGTAAGCAAAAGACAACAAACTTTTTCTAGTACAGAGTTTAAGTGGTGGGAATAGCAAATAATCCAACACAGAACTGAAAGGAAAAGCAAAATACAGATCAGAGACAAAGTTCTGATATTAACCAGTAAAGGTTTAACTCCACCAAAGATCACCTATAAAACCTAGAAGGACCAGAAGTTCACTGAACTCCCAATCCAGGGAGTGGGAGGGCTGTGGTTCTCAGCCACTTCCCCCTCCAATGACCACACCCAGCACAGCAATGCTCCTGAGCTGGAGCAGAGAGGGGCTGAGGGCCTCAGGCGTACCTCCCCTCCCCAACATCCACAACCAGCCTAACTGCTGCAGGAAGCACACCAGGATCCCGAGCCAGGATGGCAGGGGGCCAAAGGCCTCAGTCACGCCCCACTGACACCTGCAAGCAGCCCAGCGATGGCCACTGAGCCATCACTGGAACTCCCCTGATCTCCCCTGCTGCAATGAGGGGGCTGCCACTGGCCCCCACTCCTTCCTACTCCTCCTACTCGATTTCCTTTCCCCTTCCTCTCTCCCCCTCCCCAACTGCTCCACAACAACTTCTTAGAATGTAAAAAAATAATATTAATAAATTAATAATTTTTTTAAAAAGAGAAACTGATGCTTGTAGAAAGTATTAGAGTCTTTGTGTCATTTTGTCTCCAGGATTAAAGAAAGATTATCAGGTAAAAACTCTATTTGATTTCAAGTTTGTCTAACACTGGAAACCACTGTATTAATTACTTTTCCTTACTGTCTTTCCCTACAACTTTACTCAGTGGAAGTGGGAGTTGAAGAGACCATCCTAGAATATGGGGGAGACACAATGAAGAAAAATGAGTCATTTGAATTTGTTTGATAGCTGATTATATTCAAAACCAGTGAGGTTTTATATTATTATATAGGTGACACAAAGTTTTCTGAGCAGAAGATAAAATTTTTAGAGATGAATTGTTTGAAAAATTAGTGTAGTTATGGTGTGAAAGCAGAAATTAAATGGGTAGAGAAAGGAGGAAGGGAAACAAGCTTTTATTAAACCCAAGGAAAAAAGTAATAATAACCTCAATTAGTGCCAACTTATACATGACATTAATCTTTCCATGAAATATATACTTCCTTCACCCCTAAGCTGTTCTCTACCTTATGACAGGAAGCTATTAGTTTGACACTATATATCACAATCTCCGAAACCAGATTCCACCATTTTCATGCCATCTATATAGTTTTCTGCTTGTGTAATTTCTATTTCAAAACTGTTCTTAGGGCATTGATTCTCAGAGTGATCCCTCTTATGAAAAGCATATCTTGGTGGAAACCACTAAATATTTTTCATTTGTATCCATGTTAAAAAAATATATAAAAATAATAGCATGATTAAAAGTCATCATGCTGTGGCTTAACTGAAATTTTGAGTCTGATAAGAATAATTACATGTTTATTTAAAGCATAATCTGTCCATAGATTTCAAATCCATGCAAGTATCTTTAATTGTTATTTCCTCAAGTTTTGGGTTCCTGCAATTTGTATGAATTAATTATCATATTAATTCAATAGGTGGGCCCTTTATTTTGATATTTCCTATTTGTCTTCTAATTACTTATTTTTTTGTTGAAACGTAGCTGATTGTACATAGTTGTGGGGTACAGAGTTGAATATCAATGCCTATGTGCAATATGTGATGCTCAAATCAGGATAATTAGTATATACTACATTATACAATGTAATTGTTTTTCATGACCATTTGCTAATTTCTTCAGTCCTCATTGTTTTTCTTAAATTACCTTAAAAAGTGATTTAGAAGGGTCCTTGTGGTGGTGAGATGAGGCACAGGGACTGAAGATCCATTGTTCTAGAACAATTATCTCCACAGTGAAGAGAAGCAGGTGGGGAGAGAAATGCCATATCTCAGCATTTGCAGGTATCTCAGTAACAGAATCACTTCCAGGTCATCCATTAGCTTGCCATGTCGGTCAGCCTTTTTAATATTCTCTATTATTAGGAAATTTCGGGGATGTTCTTCAATATGGGAAGACAGGCAGAGAGAGTTGTTGATACTGAAACTGATCATAAGACAAGACAAACCCAAGTCTGATTTATGTCACCACTCCTCTTTCAAGGGTTTCCAATGCCTCCTTCTCTTTATTTCACAGGTCACTGTCCTAACTACCTACATTGGCCTGCTCTTCCACTCCACGACCCTGGTAAATCTAGTAATTATTACAGCTCGTGAACATTGCTATGAGCTAGGTCTTCTGCTAAGCCCTTTATGGGCACCATTTTACTTAATACTCCCAACAGTCCAGAGGGGTTGATAGTATTATCCTTGAGGAAATTGGAGTTCTGGAAGGCTGACTAGTTTGTTCAAAATCATACAGTCTTCGGGTGGCAAAGCTGGTATTGAAATCCATTTGATCTGACCCAAAGCCTAGGCTGCATTTAAAACTCCACTAGGATTTAAGAATCATGGATAGACTTGCACAGAAATCAAGACAGAACATAGTTGTAAGAAAGAAAAATAGGCTGAGATGGGTTACAGTGTATGATCTTTCCTTACAGACATATTCTGCTGAAAGGACCATTTTGGGAAAAGATGAGAAGCTGGCAAAGTTTATCTTCAGCTTCAGTGTCTAATCTATTTACGCTCCTGTGAGAGCTAGTGACTTTATACTGCTCCATGTTTTGTATTTAATACAAGTAGTATTAAATAAACTCATCTTACCTGAAGTGTAAGTGACATTAGGTTTTATCTCTTTCAGAGAAATGTGCATTTCTAAAAAGAATATTAAAAAATCATAGAGGTTAACTTAAATAAATTAAACTGATAGAGTGAGATTTTTAGATTGTGACTGATGGGTGAAAGATGCATTTTAGATCTAGGCCACCTTCTCATGGCTTTTCAAGTCACACCCTCTATGTGATCACGCACTGTATGCATGTGACAGCCAGGCTGTGGCTGAAGCTTGACATGCACTTTCTCATGGCCTGCTTATGGAAAACATGCTACCTGGTCAATTTTATTTTGCCTTTGACCATCATTGTTATGATCTAATGTGTTCACTGTTTTCAAGTTTCATATGAGCCACACAGATTGCTCAATGGGTAGCACCTAAATTAATGGAAAAGTATTACTTTCCCATTCTTTAGGAAACACCAATGTAATGAATATTTGTAAAACAAAACAAAACAAAAATGTATCCAAGCATACATTTGACAGAAGCTTAATTTATTTAGAATGTATTGCCTATAATATATTGAAATTTACAGATGAAACAATTCTTATAAAACCAAAATATTATTCACTATACTAGTATATGTTCGGATCTAACTACATTTGACCCAAAATGTGTATTTGCATTTTTTATACTTTAAAAAATTATCGAGAGCAAGAATTTACTCATATTTAAGCTCTGTATGTTAGAACTAGTTAACAGTAAAATGAGTGATACGAGCCAGATTTTCCTACTGAGGGATGCCTTGCTAGGTAAAGAGATTAATGTAGTTTCAACTTTGTCATGGTGATAATCAGGCTGTATCTATATTTACAAGCAGAAAGAGGAAATAAAAGAAAATAAACAACTTGGATTTTAAAGATATGTCAACTGTGATTTGTGCCAATGAAGAGAAACAAATCTGCATCTGATTAAAAGAACTTTCGACCCCTCAGAATAAGTTTCAAAAAGAGCCAATGTTTTTTAAAAACATCAAACTGCCTCTATGACTGTATTTCTGATTAGGTAAAGTATGTAACATATCACATCTAAACCAATAGAAATGCAAAGGTCTAACCAGGTAAGTTATTACCTTACCCAGCCAGCACCTATCATATCAAATTATTAGTTCCATGTTGGTCAGTGTATATAAAAGCATCATCAATAATAGGCCAAATTACATGATCAATGAATCTGAGTGCTGTGGACTGAATGTCCCCCCCACCGAAACTCACTGAAGCTTGAGATGTGTCCCCCAAGTATTATGTATTAGCAATTTGGCCACCACTGTGACTGTCAGAAGAGTGGCAAATCTTAGTATTGTAATTGAAAGATGGGATATTGCAGAAGTGATTAGATTGCAGGGCCATGCCTTAGTGAATGGATTAAAAATAGTGGTTAGGGGTGTGGTTCCAAGGGCTTTAAAAGAAGAGCACATGAGAGGTTAGTGTTTCTCTGTGCTCCACCATTTCTGCAATGTGATACTCTCCCATCAGTGTCGCAACCACCAAGACCTTCATCAGAAGTGCTCCCTGGACTTTAGACTTCCCAGCCTCAGAAACTGTAAACAATAAATTTAATTTTCTCTGTAAAATGTCCGGTTCTGTGTATTTTGTTATATGCATTAGAAACAGACTAATAAACTGAGTTTGCAAAGAAAAATCAAAGTTTACTTGTAAGATTAATGTGAAATCACACACAAAAAAATACAAAAACATTTTTTGGCAGCAAATGTTAGGCCACTGGCAATGAATCTGACTCCTGCTTTGGTGAAAAGATAATTGGTTCAAAAAAAATGTGATTAGGTTCTGTCCCTCTAGAAATCACATAGGATTGAACTTTTTCACTTTGGTTTTTGTAGTAGACATGTACAAATCTGAGAGACACTATGGCCACAGGCACTCAGTTCTTCCATTCACAGGTGTGGTTAGGACAGAAGCTGGAGCTGGAGCTGAGATTGTCAGACTCATGCTATCATGTGAGTGGCTTCTGCAATTAACAGGTAGCAGCTTGGTCAGGAGAACTGGAAGAAAAATAGGCTGGATGGCATTGGTGGACGAGGCAGGAATACAGATTGTCACGAAGCTGGGCAGGGTGGAAGGACTGACTTCAGTAGGACTTCAGTCTCAGCAGGCTAGTCCATGTTTGGTAGGTTGAATAAAACAACAAAAACAAACAAACAAACAAATGAAAAACAGGCAAGCAGAAGTCCCATGACAAGATGACAAGATTGGGATATCTGGCTTGGAGCAGACATAGTGGACTTACTCCTATAAGTTGAGTTGTATAAAAAACATTCTTCCAGACCTAAAAGATTCTTAATTTCACAACTTGGGAGGAGAGAAGTCATTCCCTGGGCTTGTTTCTGTTCCTCAAGGAGCACTATTTGAGGATATATGGGAATTTGATTTTTATATCAAACCTACTTATTACATATGCTCCATTTTGGTCTACTGAAAATTTCATCTGGCATTGAACCTTTTGTTTGTCTTTTCCAGCCATGCAGTTGCCAGCAATAGACAAAGTATGGTAAATGCTGGATCCAAAGATGGTATGAAAGTGTCTTCATTAATTCCAAGAGCACAGTGTGTTGAAACATTTAAACTCCACAATTTCTTTCAGAATATGGATTTTCTCCAGATATTCATAGAATGGATACTTCCATCCTTTCTTCTTCTCTCTTAGTCCATGTTGAAGAGAACATTTCTTTTTCCCACTGGTATTATTGATCCCCAGCAGGATGATGCCCAGGACCACTGCCTATACCTTCTCTTCTCCCTGAGAACTGAGTCACATATACTCCGACAGCTTCCTTACACTTAGAGAAGTCTTATGTCTAGTTCCCCCTTAAGTGGGTTCCATATTAGCCACTTGAGGAAAAGAGTGACAATGAACTGTCAGCATCAAAACTCGAGACAGAATTAGTTGTGACTTTTGCATTAAAAAACTGGACTCCAGGGCCAAGCCTGTGGCATACTCGGGAGAGTGCGGCACTGGGAGCGCAGGAGCGCTCCTGCTGCAGGTTCGGATCCTATATAGGGATGACTGGTGCACTCACAGCGCTCACTGGCTGAGCGCGGTGTGGCCGGTCACAAAAAAAAAAAAGAAAAAGAAAAAAACAAAACAAAACTGGACTCCAGGGTGGAAGAGAAAGCAAAGTTACTCTTTTCTCATAACAGTCACTTAATATCCTTACTGCTGGGTTAGTTTCCTTCAACCCCTTGGATTAAGTCTAAGGCCAAGTGGTCACTTTCAGATATGAAATTTTCTCCAAGTCCTTTTATCCCTTGATCAGTAATTATTATGACCAGTACAATGTAATCAATACTCTGAACTTCAGTCAGAATTTCTCCCCTTCACACACTTGGGCTAGCTACCAGCAGCAGAAATTTTCAGTGGGAAAAGGGATAGGCTTTCTTTCCTACCATGGAATTTTGTCTTGCAAACCCAGATTTCTGAAGCCTATAGGAGGAAACCCAAGGAAGGGAAGGTTAAGGGCTGTGAAGTTCCAACAGGCATGCCATAGATTTTGTTTCGATTACTCTGGCCTCAGTGAATGTTTTAAGCCGAATTTTTCACTCATTGGCACTTCTGTGGGGTTTTCAGAGACACCACTAGGGTTTCTTCCTTTGCTATATTTTAAGATCTAATTATGCCCTCTCACTCTGCCCCTGGTTTCTTGGCAGCCCACCATCACTCAGACTTTCTCGAAAGGAGTCCCATTGCCATCTTAGGAAATGTGCCTTTTATAAGACACATGCTGGTTCACTTGTTCTCTCTTTCTCTCCATATCTGTTCCTTGGAAAATATGTATGCCTGGCCTGTCAGTGGGAGTGCAATTACTTCGCACATTGCAGTCCCCTTCTCTGGTCTGTAGGCCATTTCATGTAAGCTCCTACTCTTCATTTCTCAGGTGGGAGATAGCCAGTTCTAATACAGCATCATGTCAAAATGGCATCAAGTTCTCAGAGTAACATCCTTGAGTTTCTTTTTATTGGCTAAAATAAAAGGAAATATCACTCAGTGCTCTGATAACACATTCCAGAGAAAGTCTGTCTCTGATTTACAACTCAACTCTTAGCCTCACAAACCTCCTTTTTTGACTGGAGGTGGGTGGTCAGATAAAGTGTGTGTCTTAATCTGTTCTTGCTGCTATAACAAAATACCTGATACTGGCTCATTTATAAAACACAGAGATTTATTTATTACAGTTCTAGAGGCTAAAAAGTGTAAGATTAAGGCATACCAGCCAGCAGATTTGGTGTCTGCTGAGAGCTACTCTCTGTTTCCAGGATGACACCTCCATGCTGCATCCAAGATGATGGAAGGAGGCAAAAAGGGACAACTGCTGTGTCCTCATACAGCAGAAGAGATAGAAAGTGCAAAAAGGACCAGACACTCTCTGAAGCCCCATATATGAGGGTATTAATCCCATTTATCTAATCACCTCCCAAAGTCCCCCACCAACCTTAATACCATTGTCTTAGAGTTTAAGTTCCAATTGACAAATTTTGGAGGAACACATACATTCAAACAATAGCAATGTGTAAAATTGATTTTTCTGTTCACTTCTTTTCATAGATGGTTTGGCATTTCACTTTGGAAGTAGTTAGGTTTTATACGGGAGTCAAAGCAATAAAGTGTTTGAGGGCAAAATCAGCAGAAGTGAGCAAACAGAGAGATGTATGTGCTAGAAAAGACATGATCTACAAATTGAAATTTACTGGATAGTGGTTCCATGTGGCAAGGATTCCTTTTAAGAACAGGGGCCCATTTTACCTAAGTCTGCCTTTGTCAATAGTAAAGAGTGGTTGTGTAAAGCTAGTTTGTCACTACCTAAAACAGAGACAATCACGCTATTGACTCCTCCTCAGCTACTGCCTCTTTCACTCCAATTTTCCAACTTGCCTTCAGTCTAGCTGTTGCAGAGAAGGTTGTTCTAGAGGATCTGTCAATCAGTGTACTGTTTAGGAGAAGATTGTTCTATAGCACTTGTCAATCAGTGTTGACATTATACTTTCTCTATGTTAGATCAGATGTAAAGATTGCAAATATCTTCAGATTCGAAAAAAAATACAGAAATCTCTTCAAAAATGTCATCTCTTTCTCTTTTTGCAGATGAGAAAGATTTGAAAAAGTAAGAAGTGCCTCCCTGCTGCTAGATGTTGTTATTTTTATTGTGTAGTTCTCCCTGGGGCTTTATTCAAAACATTAGAATAAATAAATATGTAAATAAATATATAAATATATGTTGCATATCAGCTACATGCTCACCTCTGTGGCTAATTCTGAGTTTATTTTGCTGATTAAGTGCAATGATTTCTCTTACATTAATTTCTCTTCTGAGAGTAAAATAGCAAGTTTCCCATATCTTCTTCCTTACACGTCTAGAACATATACATTTTCTCTTGTAGTCCCTTTTGCAATTATAGAACAATATTAATGTAGAAGAACCAGAGGTTGCTCAGACACCCATGAGTATCACTTTTCTATCCTGTAGCTCACAAGGCCCTATCTAATTTTGCTGAATAATCTCTCTGACTCACCGGACTTCGTGATTCTGTCCCTGTAAGCTTAGAGTCAGAAGAGAAGAGGAGGCAAGAGAATGATGGTCAGGCTGGCTGTGAATTTACAGACAGAGGTCAAAAGTTCCGACCATGTTCTATTCCTTCAGCCTTCATCACCAAAAAGATAAGCCACGCTTTCATTCCTGAAGGGAGTGAGTGAGGGGGTAGAGTCAAACTAGGAATGCTTGCCTGTAAATTTCTGTCCTGGGCACTGGAGGGGAAATGAACTCCCCTCTGTGGAAATATGGGTGCAAATGAGTTTTCCGCACAATGGAAAGAACTCTCAATTCAGAGTCACAAAATTTCGCATGAACCCAAATTTGCTACTTATTAGCAGTTTTGCCTTCTGTAAATTATTTCCATCTTAGGCTTTGGTATTCTTATAAGAAAGATGAGAATAATAATTCCTACTTCATAGAGTTTTTCTAAAATTTATAATGAGATGCTTTGGTGCAATAAAGGCACCCAATAAATGGCATAAGATATTATATTTATTACTAATAAAAATATTCTCTTTGAGCCTCAGTTTCTAATCAGTAAAATAAGCATAATGCACGTATTTCATAGAATTGCTGGAAAATTACATGACAGCATTTATAATGTGAAAGTGCCTTATACTCAACAAAATTTTTGTTTTAAAATATGCTTGTCTTTAGTCAAAGAATGGACAAAGGCCAGATCTATTTTCTAGGATCCCAACCTCCCCTCTTGGTGCCCCACCCTTCCTTTCCTTAGGTCCCCGTTTGGGATCTGCTGTGTTCCTCACATTTTCCCCAGCCCAGACCTGGGGGACACTTGTGCTTCCTCCTCTTTCCCATCAGTACACATTATTAGAGAGAGGCCCTATTGTATGGTATATTATATTATATCCATGCATATATATGCATACAATTGAGCCTCTCCCTAATGATGAGTTTTGATGTTTATTACACACACACACATGCATATGGTATAGATGACATTTCATGACATATGTAATATATATAATGGCCATCATATGAATTCAAGTGCATGCTTATTTCCCATCATACTTCTTTAGTTGCAAAGTCTAATTTCTGTTCCTTATGAAAAATTTCAGTGATCAGAAAATACATAGAAAAAACTATTTAGATGTCATTTAAATAACAAAATCTTACATTTTAAGAGACATGTAGAATATTAAAACAATAGATTTGAACCTAAAAAGAAATACACACACACACACACACACACATATGTAGAAGAGATTTGAGGAATTCCCAAAAGGCCATTTTCAGTTGCTCTGAAATCATTTAAAATGAGCCAACCTCTATGTCACTTACAAATAAAGCAAGCTCTACTGGCACTGGGCTACTGAAAATGATACCTCCAGGGTTATTATTTATGCTCACTTACAGCCTACTGGTATAGGGCCCTAATGTCATTCTCAGTCTTGGCCAGAGCAGAGAAACTCCTGGGGTGAGGACTGAGGGATTATGAATGAGGGGATCTCGGCTCCCTTACTTTTTATGAAAGGAAGTGTGAAGTTGACAGAACTGTAAAAAAGGTACATGTAGACAGCTGGAGATAGAACCAGCACCATTTAATTTGAAATCTTTCATGCAAAGCTATTTATATTGTGTCTTCCTAAATCTCATTTAGCTATGTTTCAGCAAATGTGAAGACTAAAACCCAAGCAAGCAAACTGGCATCTCTGTTCATCATCAAAATTTGGAGCTGTATCTTGAAGCAGAAAAAGAGTATTTTTGAAAATGCTTGAAGTGTTGTCACAGTGCATTCAGAGTAAAGCATCCAAACGTATTATTTCAGCACTGGTGTCCACTTTTAGTGAGATGAGGAAAAGCTGAAATTGAACATGTGTAAACTGTCATCTATTGTGCAAATTCTTGTCTTCAAGCATTTCTTTTTTAATGTGAGGTTTTGTTTTTCCAGCTCTAAAGTGACTTCCTAGTGGAAGAAAGAGGCTAAATTCTCACAGGCCAGGACATCAGATTTCACTTTGTAAATGCCTAGTTCGTTGTCAAAAGGTAAAGTTCGCAGAAAGGATAAAAGAAGTCAAGCACATCAGCAATCCTAAAATAAAGATAATATTGTTAACTAACAGCTTTTGCATGATTATGTGTCTGGGAATGTTCCAAGCACTAAACCATGCATGAACTCATTTTAATCTTACAAAAAAATTGATGGAGGTTACATATAAAAGTTGGGTGTGTCTTGTACCATGGGATTATCCTTGGATTCTGTATGGTTCTCCTAATTCAAGGTGAGTGTACACTCTTAGAGGACTTCAGAGACTGCCAGGATACGACTTACAAGCCTATCTCCACCTGCCATTCTGCAAGATCCGTTTCCACTCCCTTCCTGAGTAAAGAGGGGGAAACACAGGAGAGCCCAAGAATTTGCCAAAGGCTAAATAATCCATATGGATAGATGGGAATCCCAGCAAGGGCTATAAAGTACCTTTTCTTTTTTCCACTGCTTACCTTTTGGTACCACAAGAATTCCTTCATTCCTTATTGGTCTTGCCTTTTGTTAAGTCCGAATTCACTGTAGGAGATAAATACCTTTCCTGGGTTTTTCTCATTCTGACTTTGCTACCAGGCTTGGAAAAAAAATGAGGTGATAGGAAGTTGCTTCTGCTTCTGAGGAGTTTCTGCATTTTTTCCTTAGGCTGACTCCTATACTTTTGATATGCCCGTCATAAAATTGTATGGAAGGTTAGTAAAAATTTTCTGTATACTGTTTATTGCTCTAACCCAACTTCTGGGGCAGAAGGGAGTTAGAAAATATTCTTAATATCTCAAATATTTTGCTTTTATTTTTTGTTCTTTTTAAGGCTACCTCTTCCCAAAGCTCACTATGGGAATCGTGCCTTTCTTTCTATCAGGTAGAAGCACCTAGAGACCAGAGACCATCAGAGACTCTCGAGTCCTGGAGTGAGCTCATGTACCTGACTTTTCCTGCCTGTTCCAACAACTCTCATTCCCATTACAGTCGATGGAGGATATGTGATGACGGATTTGTAAGGGTGTTAAAATAATCTCTGTTCCATTTTTAGTCTTCTTGAGAGCTTCTATGATTCAATATAACTCTCCATTTGCCAACTGCAACTTTAATGTGTAATAGGTAACTATTAATAGGTAATAGGCATCGTCAAAATGGAATTCTTAATTCCCAATGTACTCCCACCTTTCCACAGACACATATCAATCCTGCTGCCCATTTTCTTTTCCAGCTCAATAAATGGCATCATGTGGCTCAAAACAAAAACCAAGGAGTCACCTTGATTGCTCTCTTCGCACCATTTTCTGTGGTGAGGTTAGTATTTTGTGGTATGGCCTAAGAACACATTTTATTAGTAACCTTAAAGGCAAAGGTTAACAAAATCCCGTTTTCTCATTATCCCTCTGAGAAGCCACAGTGCTGTGATACTGCTCACACATGCTTTGGGGCAAGGGTCTGGAGAAGAGACTCTGAGTCTTTCCATGTTACATTGAGTCAAACATAAAAATAGCTTTATTTGAAAGAAATAAAAGTCAGAAAGTCAAGAGTTGGGACACCAAACAGTCTGGGTTGAGATACCAGAAGAGCACGAAATTTTCTAAGAAGGCTACCTGCTGCCAACTTCAGCTTTGTTGGATTTGGACTGCTAGAGAAGGGAGTCCCTTCCAGTGAGAAGCTGAGTTTGGGTGCAGCTCTTCCAACTCCTAAATGGGTAGCCCCCAGCCCCAGGCTAGGTCAGATCAATGCAAACTTGAGTCTCAGTGGTAATCCACCATAAATTCTTGCTCGCTTCATTACACTTCCCACATTAAGTCCTGCTAGCTCTATTTTAAAAATTCTTTTCATTCAATTTATTTGTGTCTCGTGTGCTAGCGGAAGTCACCATTATCTCTCGCTTTGTCTATGGCAGTTGTTTTCAGCTGGTCTCTCTGCTCTCAGCTGGTTACCATCTGCATAAGCTCAATTAATTGCCTCCTTGCCTGCATATTCCAATTTTATAATTCTTTCTCCATGGCAGCCAGAGTATGTTAAAATGATAAGATCAGAGCACACCACTCATTCATAACCACTGCAATGACTTCTCATTAGACTTAGAATCAAATCCCACATGATCTGTAAGATCCTCATGGTCTGATTCCCATCTGCCCTCTGGCTGGGTTTCTTTTTGGTTTCTTACCAATTATACTCTAGTCACTCTTGTGTTCCTTCTTTCCTTTGAATCTTCCAAGCTTACTTCTTTTACATAAATGGTGTTTGCATTTGCTGTCTTTCTGCCTGCTGTACTCAGCAATCACCTCTTTTCAGGGCTGGCTATTTCTTGTCAGCTAAAATGTCATCAATGGAGCAAGACCCTTCCTGGCTCAAAGTAGCCTCACTCCCAATCCTTCTAGTCACTCTTTGTTGTGGTATTTATTATTCTTAAAAATAATCACGTTTTTTTTTATTTACATGGTTATAATTCATGTTTTATCCATGCGAAAATATATATTTCTTTAACTATGAACCTTATCTATTCTATTTATAAATGTAGTCTACATTTTCCTTTAAGTTAATTTTATTAATATATTTTTTTACATTCTAGGATGTTGTTGCAGAGCAGTTGGGAGGGAGGGGGAGAGGGGAAAGGGTAAGGCAATGGGATAGAAGAAGGAGGAACAAGGAGGCATGGGATTGAGGCCTATGGCAACCCCCTCATTCCCACAGGAGAGACCAGGGGGCTCCCACCGGTGGCTTGGTCATTGCCAGGTTTGGTGCACATGTCAGGGGGGTGTAACAAAAGCTCTCGCCCTCCACCATTCCAGCTTGGGAACCCGGGGCTCTTCTTGCTGCAGCTTGGTGGTCACCACTGGGCTGGCTCCATGTGTCCTGAGGTACGTGGCCAAGGCCTGAGGGCCGAGGCCCCCCACTGCCTCAGCTGGGAGAGCCCAGTGTGCTTTCTGTGGCAGCTTGGTGGTTGTCACTGGGCTGGCTGCTCAAGTTGGGGGGGGCGTAGCCAATGCCCTCATCCACCACCCTCGGGATTGGTTGGGGGTGTCAGGGGGGCATTGCTGAGGCTTCTGGCCATCCCCCTTTCTGGCTTGGTAGCCCAGGGGATTTCCAGTCCTTCTAGGTGTTATAGGTGTTCTTTGGTGAAATGAGACCTTTACTAGTTAATATGAACTTTGTCTCTGGTTGTGCATACTCTGTTTTTTTCTTTCAGTTCTGTGTTGGATTATTTGCTGTTTCCACCACTTAAACTCAGCAATGAAACTAATTTGTTGTCCTTTGCTTTCTTCTTAAATGGGGGAACTTCCTGTGGGGACCAGCACTTGAGCTCTGTGGTTGAGCTAAATTGCTGCCTTGCTGCTGATTCCCTGGAAAAGCTTTATGTGCAGCACAGGTTTTAATGGTTGACTTTATAGGTACTTCCGGCTCACAAGAGATCTGGTGCACCTGGATTGTGTAGAAATTCTGGTCAAGGCCTGAGTGTTCTCATCAAACTGCACCCCATGCAATTCTGTATTCCTGATCAGTCTCCTCTGAGTGGTCCTAGCTGATTGGAGTAAAGATGTGCTGTCCTTGCTGTGTCCCAGTGTCTTATGGGTGGGCCCATCTCCCCCACCACCGTGCTCCAAACACTTCCCATGGGACAGGCCATGGGCTGGTCCTGAGAGGCTCCTTTTTTTCAGTTCTTGTGGCTCCTTTGTGGGTCCATGGGAACCCTATTGGTGGTCTTGCTGGCCTGGGGGCCACCAAAGCCTTCTTCTTCTCCAAGCAACTTCATCCGAAGGACACAGCTTCAGCTTTTGCCAGCTCCTGCTCCAAGCACTGAGCAGCTCCAGTCTGGAAGCAGCCAGGGCTTGAAACGATCAAAGAGGTTTTTATCTTCCTCTCAGCGTGGCTTCTCCCACATTTATGCACTCCATAATTCTCTCCTCCTCTTCCCCTGAGCTCTGGTGTCCCTAGCTGGCTGTCATTGATTTTTTTATAGTTGTAAATTGGTTAATTTGTGGGAGAGAGTGATGCTGGGAACTGTCTACTTAGCTATCTTGACCAGAAGTCTGTAGTCTACATTTTAAGGCCTCAGTAAATATTCAAGGAATATCTAAATAATTTCAACTACCTAAATATTCTCAGTATATATCATTGAAATGTTGCTCTGAGTTTATGGTGGTTTTAAAACATCAACTAGATTAATTGATACTCCTCCTTTCAAGAGATGGGAGTATGTATTCCCTTTCCCTTAAATGTGGACTATGTTACTGCCCAAGTTTTAAAAAAACATCAATCCATTTCCTATTTCTTGGCATGCTCACTTTTGGAATCTAGCCACCATGTCATGAAAAAAAACAAACTGATATGAGAATTATATAAGATTTTTGATCATAGCCCAAGCTGAAATTCTGGTTAATAGCCAACATCTACCTCCAAACATGTGAGTTAGTGATATTTTATATCAGAGGTCAGCAATTTTTTTATATATAACGGGGGCTATAGAGTAAATATTTACATTACAGACTGTATGGTCTCTGTCACAGCTACACAATTCTCCTGCAAAAGTAGCCATAGACATAAACAAATGTTTGTAAATAATACATATTCAAATGAATAAGGCTGGGTTCCAATAAAAGTTTATTTACAAAAACAGATGATGGACCAAATTTGGCTTACAAGCTTAGTTTGCCAACATGTACATTAGATGATTCTATCCCCTGTCATTAAATTGCTTCCACACTTTGAGCTACTTCAATTGATGCCACATCAAGCAGAGAACTTTCCCCACTAAGCCTTACCCTAATTGCAGATTTGTGAGCAAAATGAATGCTTTTAGTTGTATTAAGCCACTAAGTTTGAGATGGTTTGTTATGCATCAATAGATGACTAGAACAGAGTTAAAGACAATCTTTTCAAAAATGGAAAAATTCAGTTAAATATTACATGTTAGATGAGTTAACTCCCCTATATTTGAAATTTGAAATATTTTCATACACATATGTTATAAGGTCAGGTCAAATTCATGTGGTAGATTTAAAACTGGTTTCTGAGCATCTTACAAATCATAATATTTCAATTTTGATGATGCTTCACAGTATTTTTAACATGTATGATATTTATAGAATATGACTATATGCATGCAAAGTATGGACACATTGTACAGCTTCAACTTTTTGACTTCAAAATAGAACATGCAAAGACATCCAAAGTAGAGCAATTGTATAGAGCTGTATCAAGTCAATTTTGACTATTGTGAAGTTGCACTTTTTGTTTCCAAAAGATATCTGCATAAACACACTGGCCTTTGGGAATAGAGAAACAACATGCTCATATATAGTCCAACACAGAAGAATTGAAATAGTTCTCTAGGTATTTCCTACCTCAGGCACAACTTTTACATGGAATACATATCTATATTTGGAAAATTCATATTGCCTTTGTTAAGCTTATGAACAAACATGTAAAGAAAAGTACAATCTTGAGAGAGAGTTTTTGTAGGAAAGATTTTTCAAATTTTTAGTTTTATGTTTTCCTACATTAAAAGAATATTAATATGGATATTTTAATTTCTTCAATAAATCAGTGGCCCTATATTAAGAAATTTTATGCTCTTTAAACTCATTTTTGCATGTGCACAGAATTTATAAGAATTCATTATAGTATGCACATCATGTGAGCTTCAACTGAACATATTGTGGATTTCACTGATTACTGGTCAGTTTTCAATCTTTGTTTGAATACACTTGGAATGATTTACGTTATAATCCTGTCCCGTAACACAGAAACTTTTCCTTCTACCATTTATATCATTAATATGGCAAATGCATTGGTATAAATGTTCTAACACATTTTTTTTCTTCCAAATAGTGACCAATATTAATAGAAGAGTTACTCAAACTTCAGATCTTCTGTCTGGAGAGATTAATGGCAAGTACTTTGGTTTATAAACGGTGAGAAACAAAGAATCAGAAGAAAATGCTCAAACAGAAATGCCATTATAAGTGACAAGAATCTTGAGCTTTCTCAACTAAGGTAGGGAAATTAAGAAAAGGAATAAAAATAAAGGTGGTACCATTTTCAATAGACAACTTTTTTTGAGCAATTAGTAGGACATAGTATATTTAATGCCAAGTATTAAACATTTAATACTATGGATGCATTTTAAATGCCTGAGCACTGCACAAAAAAATTGCTGCATCATCTGAAGGAGATGAATGTTTCTCAAATTCCTTTAAATAAAAATTCAAGCAATTTGGGAAATTGTATCAAAATAACCTGGTATTTTCCTTTTAGTCTGGGTCAAATATGCATTAAATGGTCAATTTAAGCAAAACCTTTTGAGATCCCACCTCCTTTAGTTTTCTCGAAGTGTCACCTTCATGGTTGTCTGTTTTGATGCTTGAGGTTTCTGTGCTTAAAAGAAAAGGTGCTAACAGAATATAGGATTTTCTGAAGTGCTCTCTTCCCCATTCTGCTGCTGCTGTTTTTGTTTCAGAGGAGTTGGCAGCTGCCTTTTAGTTCCGTGATAGCTTAAGAAAACCTGCTCTGTAAGCATGTTAATTTTCTCCCCTTTAGAAAAAGCTGCCTGATCTCATGAGATATTGCAAAGTTTAAATTGAAGTAAATAGAAAAATTGCTAAGTTGAACAAAAAAGTTCCACAGAGCTTCTGATGAGTGGGAACACACCTGTCACACAATAGAATATGACATCCTGCAGCTCATTGCCTTCTGAGGATGTGTGAAAGAATTGTTGCTGTTTAGTATGCATCTGGTTTGAAGCACCAGCAGGTAAAGATTTAATTACTGATCTATGTGTTACTTGACCTGTGGATTATGTAGAAGTGGTTGAGTCCCATTTTCTGCTTTTCCCCATGGAAATTACTCTTCCAGAAGACATCTTCAGACTAACAAGGCCTGGCCTCTTATCACTTGTTTGTTTTTTTGTTTGAATTTTCGTTTTCCTCTAAAAGGCATGCTGAAAGTAGTTTGTGAACCATTCAAGACCATACCTGGGTTTTAAATTCTATTCTTTTCACAGTGATCATGCCGATGAGATTGACACAGGTATCTATATATGTTAGACGTGGGAGTAAACAATGAAGAATGCATCATGTGGGGCCATTTGGAGGATTCGGAGCAGAATAAAATTTTTCTAACAAACACTTAAAAAGATGTGACTCAGTACTATATCTAGAAGTTATTGTTTCAAGCTGTTAAGTTTTGGGGTGATTTGCTGTACAGCGATAGATACAACACATACCTTCTCTCTCCCAGTAAATCACATCATAACATAACTACCCTATTGAATAAAGGGCAGAGCAATGGTGTGTTTCATTACTCAATCTGGGGTCATGTCCTTGTTTTCTTTCCAACTTAGAAAAACATTCAGCGCATTGGATTTTCCACATTCCTCACTCAGGGTTTTCTTTACTTTTCCCCATCCTGAAGGCTCTGAAACTGACCTGATTATATTACAACATAATTTTGATATATTAACCCAGATCACATATAGATACAAACATGAGAGTGTGTTATTTGACATACAATGGGAATAATGCTCAAATCTTCTCAGTTTTTGGAAACTAAGGTCACTTCCCCAAAAGGTGGAATGGAAATATGACCTAATTGTTATCACCTAACCTTGGACATTGCACACACATTCTGTTAGCCTAAAGAAGTAACCTGGCCAAACTCATCATTAATAGAGTGAGACAAAATAGTTGATGAATAATAACATAGTCAACTGAATAATTGAACTCATATTCTAAAATTTTGGTTGAAAGGGGATAAAAATTCTGAACATTATTATATTTCTCTCTTTTCTTATCACTGTTCCCAACATGTTCCCTTTCTCCATTCTTCGTTATCCCTCAGATTAATGCTTTTAATAACTGCCCTAAGCTGTGCTCATCATTTCTCCTGCATAATCAATTTGATATTGAATTATATTTCTTCTTTGATTTAAGTAGCTTATTATAACTAGTTATTCTGAATCATAAAGTACATAAAATATCTTGTGTTCTTATATGTATTAACTTTAAGATATATATTACATTTGTCTTTTCTAATTTTCCTGAAGTCATTTCTCCATAACTAAAAATAAAAAGCAAATTATCTTTTTAAATTTAACTTTCTTCAAATTTTAACTGATATTACAACTAATTGCTGGTATAGGTGTCCAAATCACATACTAATGCAGACATGAGATTCTCTCTCTCTCTCTCTACTTTTTTGTTATATAGTTAGAATAATCTACAAATATGCTCTATTCTCTGTTTAGAAATTAAATGTACCTTCCTAAACAAAATGTACTTCTGGCTGAGATTTTTATTAATGAATATAACAAAAAAACTTTTCAAATAGAATTGGAAGAAACATTTAAATTTATATGTACTGGAATAAAAATTGAGGACTTAGAGATTAAATAACTTGCCCACAGTGAAGACGCTAAGCACAATTCAAACCCAGCATTTTAGCTTCAGATTCTGCCAGTCCCGTATAGCATATTGTCTATTTCTCCTTGTGCATTCCTTCCTTATTTTCTTCCTGCCCTTCCCTCCCTCCCTTCCTCTCTTCTTTATTTTTTAACATTTATTGGCTACTGTAGAGCCTTTTTGGGTAACAACAAATAAAAATAACATTATGAAAAGGGTTGCATAGTACATTGCAGTGCCTCACAATACACGAAGTCATTAGTATTTGAGTGTCCGTTGGCTCCTTGCATTAGCTACCTCCTTCTGTGAGATCAGGGGCACAGGGGTGAAAGCAGATTCTATAATAGAGATGAGAAGGAGGTAAGAAAAGTGAAGGTCAGAGGGAGACAAATAGAAATTTCATACACTTTACATCTTGCTTTAGCTTCCCAAGCACTCATTCTGTTGCTGCATAAAAATTATTTTACCACAATGCTATGTTTTGAAAAATACTTTTGAAAGGATTAAATGCAGCCTTTTGCCAGTGAGTGATTCCCGGAAATTTTAATGAGCCTGAACTCCTGCAATTCAGCAGATAACAGTCACCAGGACTGCTGTACATACAGAACCTCACCATGTCATGTCTTCACGGCTGCACAATTGTTGTAGACATTGCTCTTGGAATGACCCAGCTTCATAGAGAACAAATCCAGAAGGTGTTGGAGGAGCTATCACCATGCTGAAATTCTCACTGGAGCCATAACCTTTGGATTTTGAAGCCAACTGAACTGGAAGAATGACAGTAACTGAATGAAGACTGTTGTCAGTCCCATCAAATGGCTACCTGGGGAGAGAAGTGTCCCTGTGAGATGAACTGTCCTCCAAAATGCTAGAACCACTACTTCATTCAGAGTCCCTGAGCATGTAGGTAGAAAAAGGGTTTGCTTCAATATAGCACATGGTACAAAGAGTCAAAAATAGGGTCATTCTGGTGCTCAGTGTCCTGATGCTTAGAGTAATTAACTCCACGTGCTATGGCTGAGTGCTGTGTCTGCACTCAACAGAGGTGATGAGGTGTCCAGCCCTGAAGGGTATGGTTGCTTGACTTCTTTACTATAAACATGATGGAAAAGTAATAGTTTTGCTCCATGGCATTACAGTACTTCCACTCAGGAAATGAATTTTTATGGTTTGGATCTCTTATAAATTCTGTGTTTTGTCCCAGGAGTGTAAGAAAAACTGCACTTTTTATACTACTAAGTGATACAATGTGTAGCCTAAACAGATGGAAACAGCTTGACTTTAGCATAAGTGTTAGAATATGCAGTCTAAGTGTAGAAATCCACAAGGTACAACTAACAAGAAATCTCTATCATTTAAAAGGCCTATTGAGTTTACAACAACAAAAGGATGGAGGTATTTCTGAATTAGGCTTCATTTTTGAAAAAAAAAATTGTGTGAAATTAATAGAGAATTTCAAATATCTGTACATCAATGAAGATAAACATAAAAGAACTTAAAATGGTAATTAGTACGAAGTGCTTATTAAACATACGTTACTACTATTTTTATTAATGCAAATTAAATTTTCCTTTATCCAGGCAAAAATTTATTGTACACTAAATACTCTGTGATTAGATACCAGGGAATTTTAAGTATGATATATCCTGATAAGTCATCTTTCCACAAAATACAAGTCTTAAAATAGATGCTGCGTAATCATTTATAACCTTTGGAATTGTCTTGCATAATGTTATTATTTTTATATTTATCTCCTATACTTTTCTTATTAAGAAACACCTAGAAAAGGCAAACTTCATATGAATTCTTAAATACAGTTTTAGAGTGCTATTGTTGAATGCTATACATGTTTAAAAATGAGTATCAGCAATACCTGAGAGGATTGACTCAGCAGAATTGTAAAACTTTGAGGTTCAACTTTGGCCCTATTTTCCTGCTATTCTGTGCTTCCTTCCATCATTTATTAACTCCATTTTTTTTTTTTTTTTTGGTTCATTCCCTTACCAACCCCTAAACCTCGGGGTTTAGGGTTACTGGGTTACCCTCAATAGTTTATGTACACAAGAAAGGCATTTGATAAAATGAGCAGATTTTGGAGTGTTAGGAATTTAACATATCATTCTCTGCAAGGTTATTTACATTTTAAAAGGAGTATTTGGAGAAACAGGAAATGTTTAACCTAAAGGGGTGATTCATTAATCACTATCATCAGTGACAGGTCAATGATTGTCCTTCCTACACTCCTCAAATTATACCATTCAAATTGGCAGCTATTTCACCTGTGGGTAAGGCTGGCCCTTGTACCAATGCTGTCACTGTAGTGTAAATCAGGTACATTTCAATGATACATTTCATTCTTTAAGTCTACTTATTCTTTTAGAGTATTATTTTAAATGCAACTATTAGTTTGAAAGAGTCAATATTTCTTTGCCAGACCTTACCTTACAACTGAAGAACACTCTAAGCCAGTGAAACTCCACCCAATATCAGAAGCTTATTGAATTTGACTTATGTTATTAGTTGTATGTTTGACATTGTGTGAGTATCCTAATTCATACTTTAATAGTACCATGCTATAAAAGTGGGTAGGTGATGTCAAAAATCATAATTACTCTTTCTATTTACTTGGACATTTTATTTCAAATAAAAATTGTTTATTCAAACTTAAGAACAGTAAGTTTTCGCTATAGTAAATTAAGTGAAAACACTAGTCCTTACAGAATTTCTCTCTTATGATTATTAATGATCACTTTACAGATGAAAGACAAGAAGTAGGGTGAGATGGTAGTAGGTGGGGTAGCTCTGGGTATGAGAATGTCCTTTAAACCTGTGAAATTAGCCCTATACCTTAGACAAATATTTCATTTTTACAGCTTTCCACTCTGAGCCCATCATTTAGCACAACCACATTAGCAATAGCACAGTTATAAACTTCATGTTGTTAACCTACCAATACGGGCTTTTCATGGTGAAATCATGAGGTTACCAGTAGCACCCACACTGGGTCTGCTGCTACACTAAACATGTCCTTTCTCTCTTGAGGCCCACACAGTCAATGGGCTATTTTGATCTAGGCTTTGTGTACATTTTCTTATGCCAATAGTCCCTCTCAGGAGCAAAGTAATAACTAATCAAATGACAAAGAGTGTGCATGACTCTGAGTTCTAATCTTCAGAGTTAGGGACACATGGGTGTTGGAAAAGTAAGGCAGGAGCAGCATCTGAGTCTGGGATTCCACCCAACTCCAGTGCTGTACTGTAGGAGAGCTCAGCTAACATGCAAAAATAGGCAATAGCCTGGTTTAACAGACTTTTTGGATGTTTGCCTAAAAATACATAGGATTTTTGTATTTGTAGATGAGTGTACCAAATTTACTTTTTTTTCCAAAAAAGATAAATAATACAATAAATGAGCTCTTAACAATTGTATGTTGTTTTGACTAAATATGCTTTTATTCACTCCAATTCATTCCATGTTTGAGAATTTTTTTAACCATGATTTTTGATGATGTGAGGCATTCTTTACTGTCCTCATTAACTGAAAGTTATCTGTATTTAAAATGTCAGCTAAATATTTAGCATTGAACATGTTGAGGCAGATTTACAAAATAATTTTCCTGAGAATTTTGTGCTTTTTTGGATATCAGTGCATTCCCATACAGAATGGTCTTAGCAAAAAACACAAGCAAAGCCCAAAACAAAAAATGAAACTTTCATTCCCTATCACATTTCTAGCCACCTTAAAGGTGGTTAGATGCTTGAGTTGTCTAAAATTTCTAGGCTGGAAATATTGGTGATTTAAAATCAGACAGCTCAGGGGTGTGGGTACGAGTGTATGGATATTACTTTTAACTTCCACTCACCTATTCCAGACAGTTTACAAAATATGTTTTTTTATATATATCCATGTATTTTTGGTTACTAATGATATCAATTTCTTCTTTAATGACTGCCACCAGTGAAAGACTCAGAATGGGCTACTGTATCGGCACATTTGAGAGCAATATCTTCTCTTAGGGTGTTCTGAGGAAATGTGTTATCTAGACTTGAACATTACTTCTCATTGGCCAATATATTCTATGTTATGGATCCATATTTCATTTTATTGCTTTCCCTACAGAGCAAATCCAATCTTAGAAGGTTGTAGTATAATACAAAACTAACAGTGTGATATTTTTGCCAGATTCAAGGAAAGAAAATTGGGTAACACCATTATACTAATCAATATATATCATATATGTCTTATAAGTAGATTTTTTTTTTAATCTGAAATGTCTATTCAATAAATTGCAATTACAAAGTTTCTATTAAATATTTGCAGTATATGTACATTTTCTTGTAAGGTAAAGTATAACTAATATAATTTATATAATTGAGAGGTTGCAGTGTTCTATTGACCTATTAATATCTTATACCTTTCATTATAGAATGAGTTGACCAGTGTAGTTTCTAGATGACTGAATATTAATTATCCAACTTCTTCTAGTCTGTAAAAAATATAGATTTCAAAAATGCTTAATATAACCTAAGAAAATCTAAGTGTTAAAAAATCATATTCAGGGAACTGTTTTATTTCCGAAAAACTAATCTTTTTTAGAGTTTGCTTAAATGCACAAGAATACAAGCTTTTAAATCAATCAGAATACTGTATTTAAAGAAGAATTGATCTCTTGACTATCATAGTCTGCCTTGAACATCCATTATGTACACTCATTAAATCTACATCTAGCATAAGCTACTATAGCAATAACTGACCACAGACTCAGTTTCTTTTGTATTAAAAATAAAAATCTTAGTATGAACTTTTTCCCTGTAAATTTCTTTGGTTTGCCCTGGCATTTATGCAACAGCAGGAGACCATTATCCAGTGACACATTCTATCCCACTGACATTATCACTTAAAGATGGTCGATTTCATTTTTCAGGAAGGTCCCAGAGAGCCTCAGACAAGTTACAATCAATCACACAGCCACAATTGCTAGCCGCCTAGACACATTACTCTCAAAAAGAAAACGTATGAAGAACACAAATGTGTTTAAATATGCACTGATGGATATTTAGATTTCACATTTAGGTCCTAGAGAACTGAAGAATTATAGCATATCTTCACATTAACAATATTTTGATGTTTAATCCTTGCCCACTTTTCCCCCGACATATAAATACTAAAATGTTTTTAAACCCTTTGCTGTGTAGATGTAGAATACAGTCAGGCCAGTGCTCTGGGGAAGGTTGCAGTGATTATATATGGGATAATACATGAATGGAAATGAATGGGGAGCTTGGAAATTAGTAAAGCTAGACAAGGATCAGACTAGGCCTAGGGATAAGTTAAACAGAATGCAGGTGGGAGCAAGTGACAGGTTGGGGAGGAGGCAGTAAATGAAATCACTGCCAGGAAGGCTAAAGTGCAACAGAAGACAGAAGGTGAGGATAGAGTCAGGAATCCAGACCACTGGGTCTGAAAGAGCTGCAGACAGAGGCAGTCTGCCTCTCTAGAGAGTTTCTCAGGAAGAAATTTTTCTTGGCATTGTGAGAATATCTACAGAATGGGCTTTGGACTCACTCTTTGGATCAAACCCTGTCTCTCTCTCTCTCTCATTACAAAAGGAACAATATTTCTGTGTCAGTTTAAGTCTTTCAGGAACCTGGAAATATCTTTCTAACCCCCCCCCCCCTTTTACTTAGTTTCTATGTTGGAAGTTGGAATTATGTCTTATGACCTGATACGGAGCTCCACTGGGCTGTGCTTGTGTTGTGATGATAGAGCAGGCTGATGGCTGTCCTCCTCTTCACCTCTCATTATGGAAGAGGAACCTCAGAAGTTTATTAAATCTTCTTTTACAACTCCAGGTGCCTCACACATTTCACCAGTAAGGAAACCAAGACTCAGAAAAATTAAAAAGCTTAAGCCATGTCTGAGTTCATTAATAAGTGAGTTGATACTACAGGTCTGGTCTCTTGATGTTCAGACCAGTGACCTTTCCACTTTATCAAATAACTTGCTTGTGTAGCCTAACTCAATCCAGGACAGAGGGCTGGCTTGTATTAGGACACTTGACATAGATTTTATGGAATTCAATTGAGAAAACGTTTCTGTGAAAAAGTTATCTTTCTCTTCGTAATGTAAATGGAAGGCTATCAAGCTTGGTTAGCTGGAAAAAGAAATTGAATTATCACAAAGTTCTCCCATTGCTATGCACATACTTGTGAAAAGAGCTCAGGCTATAAGACCATATTGTTATGTTCCATACTACATTTAAGACTCAGTGGGCTCTTTAAGTCTATTAAGATGCACATAATTTTAACCTTCCTTTAAAAAGCCCCCAAAGAAACTAACATCACTTTTTAGAGTTAGCAATATTTATCAATAAAATAAGCACAATAACATACATATATAAAATGAATAACACAAACATGTTAATGTTCTGGGGCAATTTGTTTAAAATTTCTGAAATTCAGTTTCTTAATATATAAAATATGAGCTAGTATGGGGAAAATAGAATATTAGTTAAGACACAGATGCTACCAGATTTTATGGTTCAAATCCTGGCTCTGCCACTTATTAGGTGTGTATGTCCGGGTAGGTTTTCTGTACACCAATCATTCTGTGTGTAAAATAGGGCTAATTATAGAATCTAGCTCATAGAGTTGTTCTGAAAATGAAATGAGTTAATGTAAAAAAAAAAATACTTAGAACAGTGATTGGCCCATAGTAAGTACTTTATTAGATTTAGATATTATTATTATAGTTAACTAAAACATATTCAATATCTATAATTTGATAATTCTATTAATATATCCTATATAATAACTTTTCTTTAAAAATCAAAATTTCAAAACTAGAGGCTATTAGTTTTACTTTTTTAGAAGCAAAAAAGTTAATATATTCATAATTTCTAGTACTAGAATTTATTGCATGCAACCTGACCATAAGTATATGTGACTTTCAATCACTGATTCCCAGTCAGTTGAACTCAATATCTGATACCCAGTAGAGTTGAATATCTGATACTCTTTTCCTCACCAGCATTTGCTCTCTGTGGCAGAGATGCTCAATGATGATGGATGGGATCCAAGTCTCCTTTTGAAAGTTGTGTTTGGAGATGATTCTAATACATCTCTCTATCAACTAATCAAATGGGTGTCATACCCCCAACTCTAATCAAGAATTACATTTAGATCAATATGCACTATTAGGTCTATTTGCAAAACCAAATGGAAGCAGAATATGCCCAAGATATCTCATCAATTAGCTGTTTTAATAAAAATCAAAAACATAATAAATAAATTTGGTACTTTCCTCCTTTGAAAACTATTGGGAGTAAGTGGAGAAGAAGCCACTGAAGTGATCTGTTTGACAAGGAATAGTGGCTTTGGGATCAGTGTCATAATGATGAGTTAGTTATGGAACTGTTAAAAATCTCCAGTCAGCTAGATCATTGCAGCATGACCTCTCACCAAACATGGGCAATATATCTCTTATAATAACACTACTTGATTTGTATTTAATTTGATTATGCAGGTGTCTGCCTAATACTCTACCCCAGCATCTCAAGACTTTTTTGTATTATCTCACAACTTTCTGGGAAGCTGACTAACATCAATCATCCAACAATTGTTGATAAAGCATCTACATGGAGCCAGGCACTACTGCAAGCTCTAGAAACAATTATAAAGATATACTGTATCTTCATTAAAGAATATACACTCTTACTTGGGTGACAGGAAAGTTAATGGGTAATTAAGGCCCATTGTATTAAATGCTATGTTAGTTGCACCAAAGATAGGAACCTGAACATATTTATACATAAGAAGAATGTGAACTTTGGGGGCCAAGGAGAGAATGCTATGGGGTCAAAAGTCCCTCAAATGTTCATGTGTGGGAAACTTGATCTCCATTGAACAGTATTTAAAAAGTGGGAAATCTGATTGTGGTATTTGAAAGGTAGGACCTTTAAGAGATGATTGGATTGTGAAGACCATAAGACCTTTTGAATGAATCAATCCATTCATAAAGTAATGGGTTAATGATTAAATGGGTTACTGTGGGCATAGATTGATGGCTTTATAAAGGGAGAACATGAAAGAGTTCTTGCCATTCTTGTCATAAAATACCCTACATCTCCACGGGACCCTGTAGAGAGTTTCCACCAAGAAGAAGGTTCTCACCAGATGGGTTCCCTGGACCTTGGATTTCTGAACCTCCAAATCTGTAAGAAATAAATTGCATTTTCTTATAAATGACTCAGTTTCAGGTATTCTATTATAAGCAATAGAAAATGAACTAATACAGTACCTAAGCAGAGGGTGACACATAAATCAGAAATGTTTCCTAGGGGTGTTGACATCTAACCTGGATCCTAAAAGCTTGGGTGAAGGAGGCACATTCTAGACATGGGGAACAGTAGTGCAGAATCTCCAAAGCAAAATTAAGCATTGAAAGAAAGTGAGGTGAAAGTGAGCCCTCCATTTTGAGTGCAGCACCAGGCCTGGGGGTGGGAGAGCTTATATAGACAGTAGGGAAGGCTGCCGTAATCAGGGAGGGGTTTAGTGCTGGAGTGGAAGATACGGCTGGCAGATGCAATCAGGTGGAAAGTTGCACCCATGCAGAAGTAGAGGAATTTCTATTTCTCAGAAACCACGAGGTTTCTCGTAAGGGAAAGGCTGGCGGCTATTTTGTGCTTACTGTGTGCAAAATGGTGCCAGTCACGTCCAAGATCCATCATTCTTGCGTTTTAAGTATAGGGAGAAGGGAAAAGGGGTGAAGGTCTCATTCTTCTGAAGCTTCTTCCTGCTGGAGATGGGCAAAGATATGAAAAAATAAAAGATTTATGTTGGCAGGTAAAACAATTAGGTGGCAGGGTGTTGGTTTTGTATGGGGAGTTTGTATTCTTCCGGGGAAGGGTCACTGATTCTGAGGGGCTGATATCCTCCTCCCATGAAGAATTCAGTGACCTTTTGATTGGTAAAGGCCTGCATACATTCCTGTAAGTGACTAGAGAAACACCAAAAGAGGCAGGGGCCAAGGAAAATGACAAGTCCCATCATGGTCAGGGGTCTGACGTGTTTTGTCCTGAAGTCCTCCCCTATCGCAATAGCCTAGGTGAGTGGTTTGGGTGAAGCAGAAATGTTTCTGTTCGGGGGAGGGGCACTGGACTCCAGCAGAATCTCCTTTGGAAAGAGCTATCCAGTAGTTTTTACCCCCATAAGAAGATGATGTGGCAGTTGTCTGGTCATAGCATGTTGTGGGAACCAAAGTCAGGGATGTGAATGTGTCCTGTAGGGTTTGCCCCAAATATTCTGGGTGGCTGACCTGGGAGGTTGGAAAGTGTCCTTCCACCCACCAAGACCTTGGTTATACATTGTGAACAGGGTGTGGCATATGTCTTTGTTAGGAAAAGAAGCAGGAGGAAGAGAAAAGGCAAGCGTTCAGGGGCTGAAAGGTTGAGAAGTTGCATAGTAGGAGAAAGGAGTAGAGGGTAACCTCGTTGGGGGTGTAATCACAGAGGGCACCCTGCCAGGCTAATTCAGTTCCCCACTCCAGGATGTCTTCAACACTGGAGGTGTTGGGTTGAAACCAGTCTTGGAGCAGCTCCTGTGTGAAGGACATGAATCGGGCCTGCAAGAGTGAGAGGATAATTGCTGGGGGAAAGATCATCCTTCTTCTTGGATTGGGGGAAGTGTGGAGGTCCTGGAGATTTTCAACTTTGTGGGTCCTAAAATGTACAAAATGTAAGGAGATGTTGGGTTGAGGGTTGAGCAGAGGGACCCCTCTGGCTTGGTGTTAACCGATTCTTTGGGTAAGTCTCAGGTGCTAGTTTTACCAAGGATGAGTGATACCAAGGGGCCTTTCCTAATACCTTTACTGCCATGGGGGTGGTGAGAAGTGCTGTATAAGGCCCTTCCCAACATGGCGAGAGGGGCTTTGGGATTTGCGTCTTGCTGTCCCAGGCTCAGTTTAAAGTCTGAGGGGATAGTGGGGAAAGGATGAGGTAATAGAAGGCTGGCCTCTTCTCAAAGAAGATCCCTAATGAGCATAAGAGTAGGGAGATACTGGCCTAAAGGTGATGAGCTGGAAGGGTGAGGTGTGAGAGTGAAGGGTCTATCTACCATACATATGTTCAAAGTGGCTGAGGCCAGTGGGTTTGCAGAGGGCAGCTTGCAAGCAAGTGAGTGCTATAGGGAGAAGTTGGGTCCAAGGGAAGTGAAGTTCCGCGGACAGCTTGGTGAAGTATGTTTTTATGAGGTGATTGGCTTTTTCTGCTTTGCCTGATGACTGAGGCTGATGTGGTATATGTAAGGCCCATTTGATATGTAATGCCTGTGCTGTGAGTCATGTAATCTGGGACATGAATGCCAGGCTGTTATCAGACTGGAGGCTGGTGGGCAAGACAAAATGAGGGATGATTTCTAAGGTGAGAGCATGTGTTACTGCTGTAGCATCCTCTGAAGTGCAGGGAAATGTCTCGATCCAACCAGAAAAGCTTTCTACTAAGTTTAGAAGATAGCGTGTCCTGTTGTCAGGAGGCATGTGAGCTAAGGGTAGTGAGTGTTTTGAGATGAGAGTGGCTGGATTTAAGGGAGAGCAAGGTTTAAAGGAGAACTGGGAGTTTTCAATGAAGGTAAGGTGGATAAGTTGTAGGTGGGAAGGGGAGAGAATTGACATGGCTTATGGCTCAGAAGGTCTTGAAGACAATGAGGGGAATGAAAGACTGTTTGTTGTCCAAAAGTTAGTTTAGAGCTTTCTTGTGCTAAAAGGGTGGCTGCTGCCAAGGCCCATAAACAGGGAGCCCATCCCTGGGTTGTGGTATCTAGTTGTTTAGAGAGGTCTGTAACCAGGGAGAAAATATCTCCTGCATCTTGTCCCAAAACCCTGACTGCCAATCCTTGGGTTTCGGTGATGTATAGGATAAAAGGATGAGATTGGTTCGGGAGGGATAAAGCTGGGGCTGTGAGGAGAGTGGCTTTTAATCACAGGAAGGGAGAATGAATGGGCTTTGTGGGATCTAAGGGAATGACAGGATACCCTTTGGCTGCCTCATAAAGTGGTTTTGCTAGCAAGCCATAGTTAGGAATCCATAGGTGGAGATACCCTGCAAGCCCCAAGAAAGAAAGGATTTCACCCTTTGTGGTAGGAGTAGGAAGTTCAGAAATTAGACTCTTGTGATCCACCATTATTTCTCTGGTGTTGGGGGTGAGTTACCAAACAGGTAAGTGAAGTAGAAGAAATTTGGGCCTTGTTGGGGGACACTTGATATCCCCTGGAGGCCAGAAAATTAAGAAGAGCAAGAGTGTGGGCCTGTGAATCCTCATAGGATGGACTACAAAGGGGGAGGTCATCTATGTATTGTATTCAAGTGCTAGAGGTTGGAGGAAGTTCAGGTAAGTCTTGAGCTAAGGCCTGGGTGATGAAGTGGGGGCTATCCCAAAACCCCTGAGGTAGTACTGTCCAGGTGAGTTGTTGAGAACGACACATGTCAGGATCAGTCCAAGTGAAGGCAAACAGGTTTTGACAGGAATGGTGTAAGGGGACAGAAAAAAAGGCATTTGAGGTCAAGTACAGAGAAGAAATGAGCTGTTGTTGGGATTGTGGATAGAAGAGTATAGGGGTTAGAAACAATTGGGGTTATGGGTAAGATGGCCGCATTAATGGCCCTGATATCTTGAACTAAATGGTATGAGCCATTAGGCTTTATAACCAGAAGGATGGGTGTATTAAAAGGCAACTGGGTAGGCCATGAGAGATGAGAAGAAAGGAGTTTGTGTATGATGGGTTTTAAGCCTATTAAGTGTTTGTTAATGATGGGGTATTGTGGGACATTAAGGAACTAAGAGGGATTCAGCTATTTAACAAGGATGGGGGAATGATGCATAGCAATGGAGGGAGAAGAAGCATCCCATACTATGGGATTAACCTTGTCTGAGGGGAGGGGAAGGTGGAAGCCTCAGGGGCCAGGTCTGGGGCAGCCTGTAACAGGAGTGTTGTAGCTGGAGTGAAAGTGTTTAGGGTAAGGGTAGCTTTGAATTTGGAAAGGATGTCCCATCCCAGTAAGGGGGCTGGGCATTGAGGTATTTTTAAAAATTTGTGTGTGAATTGGGTGTGATATAGGGTGCAGGAAAGGGGTTGAGTGATCCGTGGGTGGTATTTTGATCCCATGACCCCTACTATTGAGGTAGAGGATGGGGTTGTTGGTCCTGCATATTCAGGAAGGGTAGAGTAAGTGGCCCCTGTATCGATGACAAAACAGATCAGCTTACCTTCTATGAGGAGAGTTACCCTGGGCTCATGTGTGGTGATCTCCATGGGGGCCTCAGGCCCTGAGCATGGTCAGTCCTCTTCTTGGGCAAAGCCAAGAAATTCCAGTAAGGATGGCCATGAAGCCAAAGGCTGTGGGTTGGTGACTGGGCTACTCCCTCTCTGGCAAGTGGAACAGTCAACCTCCTAGTGAGCTGGCAGTTTGCAGTGAGGACAGGGCCCAGAAGGTGGCCTGGGGTCAGGACAGGCCCATATCCAGTGGCCCAGTTGACCACATTTGAAGCAGTTCCCAGGTGGCTTGCCCCTGGAGGCAGCCAGCTTTGGAGTGTGAGAGCCATGGATAGCATTAGCCAGGAGCTGGTATTTGGCCTAATCTATTTTGTAATGATCTTTCTTCTCCTCCTCTCTATTAAAAACCTTGAAAGCTGCATTGAGGAGGTCTCATTCGGTCTTATTTGGACCATCCTCAAGTTTGTTTAGTATTTTTCAAATATCAGGAGCTGATTTGGTAATAAAATGAGAGTGCAAGAGGGTCATTCCTGCAAGGGAGTTTGGGTCTATATGTGTGTATTTACGTAAAGCCTCAGAGAGGTGGGTTAGGAATTCGCTGGGATTTTCGGTGGATCTCTGTACAATTTCTCTAAGCTTGTCATAATTGACCGACTTGTGAGTAGTTTTTTTGAAGGCCAAAAATCAAGTGTGTGATCATGTTATCCCGGAAATCCTGATCCCTGTGGCTGGCCTGGTAGTCCCAATTTGGGTTGATACAAGGGACAGCAACGGCTCCCATGGGTTGTCTGTTATTTTGAGCATGTACCTCATCTGCCTGTTTTGGGGTCATTATCTAGACCTGCTCCCTGTTTTCAGGGGACAAAGTAGTAGTGAGAATCATAAAAATATCATGCCAGGTGAGATCATAAGACTGGGTGAGATATCTGAATTCCTTAAGATATGTGTTGGTTTGGACTGGAAAGATCCCAGTTGTTTTTCAATTTGGCAGAGATCAGAAAGAGAAAAGGGGATATGGACTCGGACAATTCCCTTCATCCAAGACACTTCACAGAGGGGGTATAAAGGAGTTGGAGCTGAGGTGGGGCTGTCACTGGTGAAGGGGGAGCAGGGGAGGGGTTAGGTGGCTGAGAATGAGTGTCTTAAGACCAGGTGTGGGGAAAAGAAGAAAGGTGGAGGGGCTGGTGAAGAATCTGGAGTGTAAAGAGGTAGTCAAGGAGAAGAGTGGTCTGACGGATCTGAAGATTGATCCAAGTCCAGAAGGGGAGGTCGGGGATAAGCTAGGAGAATTTGAGATATAGGACAGTTTTGACAGAGAGAAGGACATGATCAAAGATAGAAGAAGGCTTGAACACAAGGAATTTCTGCGACTTTGCTGTTTCAGTGACAAAAGTTGTCTAAATCTCTAAGACTATCTAAATCGAGAGTGCCGTCTTCTGGTCACTGGGATCCATTGCCTAGTTTGTATTTAGGCCAAACCTGATTGAAATAGAAAACAAGCCATTTGGTTTTAATACTCCTGGAGGCCAAGAGGTTGGCCAGGAGACAGCCCAGTGGGCATACAGATTACAGTAGAAAATGAGACATTTAGGTTTAACGTCTCCCTGGAAGTCAAGAGGTTGGCCAGGAGACAGCCCAGAGGCGTAGATCATGGTTTGCATTGTGAGGATCACACTTAGAGGGTGAGAAAGGGGTGATCAGTCCCAGTAGAAGAAGGGTAATGTCAAGGAGCATCCTCATTGGTGTGCACCTCATTTTCAAGAGAGAAACCACTGATCAGCTAGAGAAGCATCCTCCAATAGCTGAGGGGCACAAAAGGGGTTCCCTTGGCTAGGTGCCTGGGCTTCATAGCAAGTAGACAGTAGTCAAAGAGAGTAGTTGGGAGAACCCATAGAAGTAGGACAGACCCACTGACTCACCCTGAATTGAGGCCAATGGTGGATGCATTGGTCTGAAACAACAAAAGAAGAGAGTCCCAGAGGTACCCAGTTTGGCAAGTCCGGGAAGGGTGGCTGGGAGGGCCAATCAACCCAAGAGAGGAGATCATCTGAAGGTCCCAGCCAAGACCCTACCCAGGTTTTGGCACCATAATGAAAGAAAGTGAGCCAAAATGCTGGGTACAGATCAAGCTTTATTAAAGGAAAAAACCTCTGCCAGGCTGCACTCAAAATGGAGGGCAGCACCAGACCTGGGGGTGGGAGAGCTTATATAGACATTAGGGAAGGCTGATGTAATCAGGGAGGGGGTTTGGTGCTGGAGTGGAAGATAAGGCTGGCAGATGCAATCAGGTGGAAGTTTGCACCCATGCAGAAGTGGAAGAGTTTCTATTTCTCAGAAACCATGAGGTTTCTTGTAAAGAAAAGGCTGGCAGCTATTTTGTGCTTATTGTGTGCAAAATGGTGCCAGTCACATCCAAGATCCATCAAGCATGTAACTAAGAGAATAGCCAGTAATTTAGTATGGCTGAAGCATAGACCATGGGGTGAGGTATGATGAGAAACTCCAGAGAGCCAAGATTGAAGAAGGACTTTAAAAGTTGCAATAAGGAGTTTGGAAAACATCCCAAATGCTGAGAGGTTTAATAGGGTGATTGACATGATCAGATATAAATTTTAGAAGTATAACTCTGTTTGTAATGGAGATAATGAGAAAGTACAAGACTGTAAACAGGAATATCTGTTAAAAAATGAATTTCATTTATGCACAGAAATTTGTAATTTATGGCCTAATTTGAAGTTATTCTGGTAAAGATGAATGAATGAAACTCAGAAGCATTAAGAAAGTGGGCTGACAGAATTTAAGGAATGGGAAAATCAAAGAGACACCTTGATCTCTTGCCTGGACAACTGAATGGAAGTTGGAAGTTGGGGCCTTTTTTGAAATAAAGGACTTAGGAAATCAGACAGGTCTGTGGTGAAAGATGAACATTCTGCTTTGGGAATGTTGTGAGTAAGGTGCTTCCAAGCTATAGAATAGAATTAAATATACAGGTAAGGAACAAATGAGAAAAGTCTGGGGCAGAAATGCAGATTTGGGAATTATCTGGCGTCAGATGGTATTTGAAGAATTAGAGTGGGTGATGTCAAGCCTGAGAAACATGACATTTTAAAGAACATGCAGAAGGAGAGGATCCTGCGAAAAACAGTAAGAGAGAGTAGGCAAAAAAGATGACATTGGGGGAGTATAGTGTCATCGTCCCAAAGGGGGCAAGGCTTCACATAAAATAAATACTGACCCTTGTATATTAGATTTAACCTCAAGACTATCGGTGGTCTTAGCAATGGTAGTTTTAGTGAAATGTTGGTAAGAAGCTAGATTACAGAGTCTGAGGACGGAATGGGAGATATGGAAGTGAATACTGAGTGGAGGAAACCCCTTTAAGAACTTAGGCTAGGAAAAACAGGAGAAAGATCAAGAACACATTAGGTTAAGGGAGGGAGTGAAAAAGTAAAGATAAGGAGACAAGCATATTTAAATGCTAAATAGAAAAAACTAAGGATTAAGATGCTTCTGATAGAGGAGAAAAACAAAATACTAATTGTAACAGGGTCCTCACAGGGGAAAGAAGCATAGGAAAGATGGAAATGGAAGCTTTAGCACAGGTAGAGAAATTCATGTTAGACAGGAAAACTATTTTGACAGAGGAGATGGAGGCATGATGAACATACATGCAGGTAAACGGGAAGGTGAGGTGAGAGGAAGTAGGTGGGGTCTTTTTCTGATGGTTCTATTTTCTTTGTGGGGTAGGAGGCTATGCTATTGGCTGTGAGGTGGCAGGAGGTGGTACAGCAGAAGACGGAATGAAAGAGAAGATGGTTCAAAATAGCCACTGTGGTGCATGTAAGAGAGCAAAAGAGAACTGATGAATGGAGAGACGTGGTGGAATGTTAGTGTCCCAGAATGATCCTAAAATGCACTTAAGGTCCAGTTTGAACTGGAAACCATAAATTTGTAATGCCTTCAAATTTCAAGACTGTTCATTTTTTTGTTTTCTAGGCTTGTCCAGCATTCCCTGTATAATGATTGAGAAATCAGACTACTGAATTTTTTGGGATTGTGATTTTTGCCAGTCAAGTACATTAGAAGGACATTGTCAAGGGAGGGATTGAAGTGATGGGCAACAGAATGAGGTAAAGAGTGGAGACTCACTTTCCAAAGAATGGATATATTAGGGAAAAATTAAGTTATAGAAATTAAAGAGTAAAAGCTATAAACAGAGACAAATATTTGAATTTATTGAGTTTGTGAATCCTGAACATGGTGATTAAAATAGAATTGTGATTGAATGTTGCCATTTCTGCAATTGTTTATTCTTTCATACAAAATAAAGTCTCATCTTGCAAAGTTTCAAACAATGTACTAATATAGACTACTAAAATAAGTGATGTCTAGAAACTAAGCAAGAGATCCCTACTTAACTATGATTTGATGTTGCAAGATTAGAAACTGTGAGGCCAAGCCAACTCTTCTAGGAGTTTATCAATTCTAATGCCATTGACATTCTTATTTTGACTAGTATGATGGTACTTCAGAAAGTTGGTGGAAAAATAGGATTGAAAGATAATATGAATTTTGTCATGAACTTTTTGAAGTAACCTCTTATCTTCTCATTTCATGTTGGGCCCATTTTTAAGAGCAAACATCATCTGTGAGCCACATGGTGCCTATGGGTGGAGGATGAAGATGGTGCCCGCAGGAAGTAGGGGAGGCGTAAACCAAGATAGCTCCAGAAGGTTTTTATTGGTTCTCTAGTATTTCTGCACTCGTGAACCCTGCGTGATCGCTATGCTCAACATGTTAGTACAAAATGCACGCCCGCGTGATCCTTTAATTGATTGGTTAGTTCATGGAAAGCCCCTACTTGCTTGTGTATATAAATTGCAGTGTAATGGCAATAAAGTGGAACTGCCCTGACAGAACCCTGCCGTGTCTGAGTGTCTCTTTCACGGGGCTAGGTTGGCGGGCAGCAGGCTCACTTTTCGCTGAGATCCCTCAGTCCCAACACCGGGGGTAATCCTGTCGGCTCCTTCTCCTTCTGGGTCTGCGGGAGGACCCCAGGTGCGCCCCCGCAATTGCAAAGAATAAAAATGTCAAGTTCCAGTTTTATTCTTCAGGAGCTTTCTAAGAATTTTTTTTCAGATAGATTGATAAATAGGTAGAAGAGGGAGACAGAGAGAGATTAACCACTGTTTCAATTCAGAGCAGCTTGAATTGATTCAGTTCGGTGCAACACAGAAGTACAGATGTCTGAAGTTTCCCCATCACCATACAGCCAAGTGTGCAGGGTGCCCCACTTTCATCTGAGAGGTGTGCTTAAAATATGTTAGGTTGGAAGGAGACATATCCATAGGGATAAATCACGTGGAGACCGAGCAAAAAGAAGTATTTATTGACAAAGAAATAAAAATAAAAACAAATGTAGAAAAGAATAAAGAGGGAAATAAAAGGTCAAGTTCAAATTTATTTTTATAACTGTTCTTTTATGTATAACACACGAATGCGGACACACAAAAGTATTTTATAAAACGTCATTCATATTTTATATTCTGTTCTAAAACTTGCTTTTTTTCATTTGATAAACCAAGGAGATATTTAATATTGATAAATATTTATCTAAATGGTCATTTTAGTCATGGAAAATATCCTATAATAACTCAAGTTTTGTTTATTTTTCAATTAACTATTATTATTATTATTATTATTATTATTATTATTATTATTATTATTATTTTAACTAACTTCCTATTGAGAAAAATTTAAGTTAATTTCGTTGTTTTACTATTATACATTTAGGGGATTTATATAAGAAAAGAACGATGTTTTAAATTATGGGAAACACATGATTATATAATATATATTTATTGGATTACTTGGTATCTATTTTTCAAAAATGGTGATATTTCCTTCTCACATTATACACAACAATAAATTGCACATGGAACAAGTATTAAAAAGTTAAAAAAAAGAACTGTAGAATTAGAATATAAACAGGATTTTTTGTTGTTGTTAAAAAGTCTTAAAATGGGGAAGTTCTGAAGCACAGCTCAAAGTCCTAAACCCAGAAAGGGAGAGCTTGGTTATATGAGCTTTATACCATCATTATATTTAAGTTACTACGTCTTTATAATGTACTTTAATACATTCAAGGCAAATGCTTCCACATCAGCCTTCATTTTCAGAAACTTTCTCAGGTGTTCTCAGATATTTATTCATCTAAATAAATTTTGGAATCCTTTGGATAATCTCTTTCTCACTACGTCTAAGCCTAGAGGGGTTCAGGCTGGCAATGCGTCAGGTTTATGGATTAGTTGGAGTAGAATCGTCACCTTTGCAAGATTGGAACTTCCAGTCTGTAAATTTTCTTTGCCTTTGCAAATAAATATGCTTTATTAATAGCATTTAAAAGGAATTAGTATGCAAGTATGTAAATTACTGACTAATCAATTAAAATACGGTTTACTTAGGTGAAACTCAAATGAGTTTTCAAGCCCTTTCCAATAACCACGGAATCTCTAATGGTTCATATCCCACCACTGGTTCATATTCCACTTTAATGGTTGGAAACCATTGTCTCACAAGAAGAATTTGGTTTTTGTTGTTGTTGTTGTTTGGTGAGCTGTAGTTTATCTGGGGAGGTGAGAGAAGTGAATCCAGAGTCCCCGTGAACCTTTGTTACGAAGCCTGATCTTGAGAGATTATCATTTTTTGAGAGAGGGTTTAAACCAGCTCATTTTTGCACAACTGATAGATTAAAAGTTGCTTTTCCAAATGTAGGGGTTAATAATTTTATATCTATTTATGTTTCATCTATCATATATCTATCTTACCTATATGGAAGAATTAAAAAAAAAATCAAAGAGCACTTTTGTAATAATATTCAGTTTTGTTAGTTTAGATATGTTTTCAGTAAAGAAGAATTCACATCAGTGCCATTTTCCACAGCTCAAACAGAGCAGAATATGCAGAACACAAACTGTGATATTTCTTTTGCAATTCACCTTCTTATGCAGAGTGGAAACTTACCATTATTAACTGATTAAGAATTATAGTTTCAGGTGGTAATGTTCTAACTAATTTGTTTTCAGAACAAAATAATTTCCTAATCATTGTTATGTAGTTTTATGCTTATCATAATTATATGTTTTTTTCATGATCAGGAAGAAAGATTAATTTAAAACTGGTTTTAACTGCTTTTTATTAAACCATAACTGAATTTCATTGGATTAAATTTGGTAATTTTCCAATCTAAGTGTGTTTTAGGCTGGTGCCAAGACTAATTCAATTGCTTCTCTTCTAGATTCATAGGTTTCATAAAAAGTTCATTTTATGTTAGCTTAGGGCTCTTCTGCCTTGTGAGGATTACAGCATTCGTCACAAGGGTGACAAGATTTATTATAAGGGAAAAGAAAATAATCCATAAATTTTACAATTGAAACAACTATATTAAGAATATTTAATAAGGACACTTAAGAGACAGCAGTGTTTGTACATTCTTATGCTAATTAGCCAATTTGTTGTTGCTTTTCTTAATTGTGAAAGGTGGTTTTAATGCAAAGTTTTATGCTGTGAGTTATAGAACATTAAGACCTTAACTTTTATCAGTGCTTTCAGTGGAATTGGGACATTTTCTTCTGCACAAATGCTGTCACAACACAGAAGGCACAAAACTGATCACAATATTTATTTATTGGAGGGTAGCTTTCGTGGAACAGATATAGGAGATCTTGAGACCTATGCCTTTCCTAAGGTGTTTCATTGTTTGCAAGGAAGGCTGACTGTACTGTCATTATCATTCTAGTCACATCATAGAGAGAGCTTGGAATTTTAATAACTGCCCTATTCAGTGAATTATAGTCATTTGATGTAGCAATTTGACAGTATTGTGATTAGCCAGCTAGGGCTACCCCATCCCCTTGGTGTTCTAATAAGGCTGCTCTATCCAGGCCTGTAGGCATCTCAGATGCTACATAAAGAGGTAACTAAAATGATGAAGTGCTGTATATTATTTATAGCCTCAGTTTGCTGAACGAGCTTGTTTTGTGTTGGTTTTGAGTGAAGAGAAAGATCAGGCAACTCTAAATGATTTCCATTTGTGTCCTCTGGGTATGGTGCTCAGTTCACTGCACCCTCTAATTTAAAAGATGGCTTTACTTTTCAGATGAAAGTGATTGTGCCAGAACCTGGCTTGAGCCAGCTGCAGAACTAAATGAGGATTTGAAAAAGCCAGTGCAAGTCTCTAAATGCTTAAATGTACTACCAGGGAGCACCCTTGGAAAGGACAGGGTCCACGATTTTATTAATCACTTCAACTCCAACAAAAACAACTGCTCTTTTTATACTTTATGAGAATTAGTAAAACTTGTCTTAAATCATGTTGCAAGTCAAGCTCTAGTCTAATAGTAACATGATTTTTCTTTTTTTTATTATTTCCCCTTGAAAGGCACAAAAATGAATTTTTTTCTCTCTCCATCTTTCCATCTATCCATCCATTTATCCATCTATTTATCTCACCATTATCTAATGAGCAATGTTAACTGAATGTCTACTAGATGTCATTTATCTACCTGTGCAATGTGTAGTGTTTATTATATGACAAGCAGTATGCTCAGTGCTGGTGACACAGGATGAATAAAACCCAATTTCATTTCTGAAAGTAGTGGCTGAACCACATGCTAACAGGCCATTACAAAGAATGTGGTAAGTAGTATGACAGTGGTGTAGATATTACACCACAGCTATGTAGACAAAGGACACAGTTCAGCCAGGAAGATGTGACACAGTCAGGAAAAATCTTCCTGTTAGAGTTTATTTTTGAGTTGAGATTGAGAAGTGTATGGATACTGCCAAATGGACATATGAAAGGTGCTCTGGGCAGAGAGAAAAGCTGTGCCAGTATGAGCAGAAAAGTGTACAAGATAGGAACCTACCCTTTCAGTGGCCACAGTAGTGCGGGAAGCAGCACAAACACGACCACCAGGTGAAGTGCTACCTAGAGCTAGGTAGAAGTGCTATGGGAATACTTTACCATCTATGTGAGATTCATTTGGTATTATATGTATAAAAAGCAAACAAAAAGATATTTCTGATCTTGTCTTTTTTGTTTCTAAGGATGACTGATTCTCAATACAGTGTGAGGTTAATAATACTCTGACTTCAGTTGCAAAAGGAAAGGTGCCACTCTGGAGTTAATGCAGTCATTCAGTAAATATGCAGTAATGGTGGGGTGATCATCTTTGAAATGATAATGCAATGCTTCAATGCCAGCTTTAGTGGCAAATCCTCTATATTCGTCATCTCACTTAATCCTTGAAGCAACTGTAACAGATTCCAATTTCATGGACTAGGACACTGAGCCTTGGATATGTTTACCAACCTGCTGAGTTGTGATGCTGGGCTCCATCCCAGCTCTGCCTTCCTCCAGAGCACCATGTTTAACCAACATGATATGCTACTTCCATGGGGCCAGGTACTCTGCGAGACACTAGAGTTGTAAATGATAAAATTCTAGGAGACAATAGCTAAGAATTTGTGAGTTATCTTTCAACTGCAAGGAGTATGTAAAAGATTTGTTGAACAGAGACTATCCATTTTTGAGAATGTTATAAAACTCTGCAGTTGCATGGTAAATATTGTGGAGATGTTTGCCTTCGGGAGTTATGCTTAATACTTCCTTTCATTTCAAGAATGTTCTTTGGACATTCTTCACTGTAGGACACTGCACTTCTCTGGAATCTTCTTGAGCTAAGAATCTCAGGAAAGAAAAGTTGAGTTTGAGAATAGAATTAACCATAGAATTAAGCTATGGTTAACAGTTTGATGCTGACATCTAAAATAGGTAATACATTTTTATTAGGCTCATTTGTGACCCACTGGAATGAACGGAATGAAATCACACTAGATATTGCTTTTCTCTTATGTTTTGGGGTGTATGCTAGACCCCTCATAATGGCAAATCTGCTACCACCATATTCTTACTTTGCTAATAATTTTAGCAGATAGGTGCTATTTAGTGTAAAATGCAGTGTTTCTCTGCTGAGTATAATAGAGAAGGATTTCATGCTTTCCTAAGTTCTACAACTATTTTGACTTCTAGAAGAATGTCAACATAACTACAGATGTGCTGGTTTTATTAAAAAAACTTACTGAGGCTTAAATGATGCCATGCATTCTGTACTCCCTTGCCTAAGGAAGTCGTGGAAGGATCTTAGATACCACAAGAAGAAGACTTCCTGGGCCAGGTTTGACCCTTTCCATTATTATACTTCTTGTCTCAATCTGCGATTTCAAATAGATACAAGGGTACTTCAAAGTTTGTGGAAAAATAGAATTGAAAGGTAATGCAAATCTTCCCATTAACTTTAACTTTTAAAAAGTACCCTTGTACATGCCAAACCTTTTCAATCTATCTCCCCATCTCTTTTTTCCCCTATTTTCCATCTCTTTGTTTCTTTGTGCTGTTTTGTATAATTTCTTTAGATCATTCTACCCATGCATTAATTTTATGTCTAAATTGTTTTCAAACCCTCTGCTAGATTTTTATTATTATATTTTTCTCCTGAGAACATTATCATTGGTGTTTATTCAGATCTTTTTTTCTCATTTTACAATCTCCTGTCTCTTATATACTTTTTATTTATTTTCTTTCTTTAAACATAAGAAATGCATTTGTTTTATAATTTGTCTGATAGTTACAGTGTCTGAAGCCTTAGGTCTTATTCTGGTGTTTCTAGCTTATGGTACTTGGTTCCCTTGTGGGTTTTTATTGTAATTTTTGCTGTGCAAGCATGTTCCTTGGGCTTTTATCTAGAGTTTGCAGTCAGGAGACTCACGGGAAACTTTAGAGGATGCAAATTTTTTTAATTAAGGTAATTATGAGTATTTGGCCACTTATTTTATTAGTATATAGTGTATATTATTTAGAAAATTAAAGGAGGTACATTTTTCTAGTGCTGTGATTATTTGTAGAAACTAAAAGCTAGAAGTGAACAATTAGATTTTCTAGATGTTTTATGTGGAGATAAATTCAAGGGCTTCCTATGAGCATGTTTATTCACACGACTAACATTTATGGAGAGCTTCCTGAAACAGAATGGTGACTGTTGCTTCATTTGATAATCAAATTGAGTGATTTTGAGATTTTTTTAATCTGAATTCATTTGGGCAGCCATGGAATTGGGGTGGAGACTTATTGAGGGCAGGTCTCCGAGGTGAGCTGAAAGTGTCAGTCTGTATGAAGGGCTCAATTCTGAAATGAAACAAGTTTTTTAAGGTGATAGAGCAAGAGTATATCTGTGACGATGGAGAGGTTCAGAAATGGGGTGTTGTGAATACTTTTCATAGAAATAAATTTTTGATGCCTTTATTGGGTCTGCTGTTAATAAAACACGTCTTTCTTACAAAGCATGGTTTAAGGCACCATCTTAGTAATTTCTTTACAAAGACTACACTATTGCCTGGAGTTAGGTGAAAGAGTGACTGGGCAGAAGTGAATTGTGTGAGATATAGTGTTTGCTTCAAGGGACCCAGAATCTAGTGATAACAAAATGTTAAATCAGGAAGCAGTAATTATGGCAGAATAAGGTAACATGCATTATGCCTTAATGTGTAAGGTAAACACACACACACACACACACACACACATACTCACAAACACCATTTTATGGACTATATATTTACTTCTAAGTAGGAATGAATTTTTAAGGTTTCCTAATTAAAACCCCTTATTACAAAAATGATAAAACAAAGAAATTAAGCTATTTCTTCTCAGTCAAAAACAAGGCCATGACCCAAATTTTCAGAATCCTGGTCTCATAGCTACTCTATTATCCCATTTTGCTTCATTAATAAGTTGAAATCTACACATTAGTTAAATAAAAGGAAAGGGGGCAACAAACATTGCCTTAATATTAGCTAATAATAAGATACTTGGGTGAACATATGTTGGGAAAATAGAATAATTTAATCAGGCCCCCTAGCCTTAGGTCTGGTTGGGGGTGGTGTGGCACATTCTTTGTAAATAAGTTGTGTGTATGTGGAGTTAGCGTGCATGCATGGCACCGCGATCTTGGCTGACATTTACTGCCTTGGGCGTCCACTCTGTGTGGACATGCTCCCAAACTTATGGCTCCAAGGGCCTTTTTGCCAGTTACCTAGCTCATAGACCTGTTTGTGAAGGGTTTGTGACCCAGTCTGGACAATGGGCTTGAGGAGTCTGTGGGCTCGAGGAGTCTGTGAGCTCCAGACCCAGCCCTAGCTTGACAACATATCATTCATAGAGTATAATTCCCATCCTTAATGAACTCATTTTGCTCCCAAATAAGCTTGTTAATGAATCCAAAATTCATTTCATAACATCTCTAAAGTTCTTCTCAAAGCCACACTTATTGCTGTCAGATCACAAGTCCATATTTAACTACTTAACCCCAGACCTCAAAGTTTAAAATGAACAGAGCTTGCAAATAGATCACAAATGAACAGACTACAAAAAATTATTGATAGATAACATGGTCTGTTGGCTGCTACTATCAGAGCCCATCTGTTGGGATGGCATGGTGCCTGCAAGTTGGGTCAGCCTGTGTGTGTGAGAGGGTCCATGCATGGTAGCCAGCTAAATGTTGACTAGTTGACCATTGTGTGAGAAGTATTCACTTAGTGTTAGATACCTTTTCACAAAGATCAGTGCAATTTATGACATGTCAATAGATTGATATTCATATTTAAACTTTCTATTTTAATTTAGTATTTATTTTGTACCACAAGAAGTATAAAAATTTTAAAAAGGGTAGAGAATGCAAAAATTAATAAAAAAAAATCTTATTGAATGCAGTCAAAGAGCAAGAAAAAGATATAAGTAATCATAGTAGTATGAGAAGTGTTATTCAAAGATAGATGCTAGTGCTATGGGAATGCAGATTTTAGAGTGATTAACTCTGCCCATGGAAGTTAGATGGGGCTTCACAGAGGAAGAAGATATTGAAAGAATCTTGAAAGATGAGTAGTAGCTTGCAAGATTTGAGGGCTGTTGAAAGTACTTCAGTTGGAAGCAGACCGTGAGGAATAAAAAGAAACAAAAGAAAGCATGGAATATTCGAGAATGCGGGGGGATTTGGTTTGGCTGGGGCAGCTACGGTGCAGAGGCTGGAGAGTAGGGAGAAGTGGTGAATGGAAAAGCGGGAAGGCAAGCTAGAGGCATATTGTGAGGAATATCACCCATTTAAGATGCTTGGATACCATTCTTCAGGAAACAAAGGAAAAAAGGTCATCAACTGTTTTAACACAGTAAGTATTGAGATCTGATTTATGTTTCAGAAAAATAACCTGGTGTTATTAGGTCAGACAGATTGGGACAAAGAGAAAGTGAAGCAGCAGTTGCTAAATACAACTTCTCTTCAATGCAATCACCAGTCCCAAGCAAACAAGAGATCCAAGCACACTGTATTCATGTTGTCTTGTGCTTCGTACACATATGCAACTTCAAGACATTTGCCTAGCCCACTGTTCCAAAGGGATTTTCAGTCTAACTCCCTTAGATGCAACTCCCTTTCTGGAATGCCAAAAAACAAAACAAAAACAAACCAGATACCACCTAGAGGACTAGTGAAATCATCCAAAAAACTGATGAGAATTAACATCAGTTGGTGGCTGCCTGTATGATAGAAAGTAAATGGAAGACACTTTGAGTAGTGTAGTGGAGGGTGATAACTTGACTAGGATAAGAAACGCAGGTGGTAAAACATGTTTAAGGACTGAAGAAACAAATTTAATTCTGAGCATAATATTTGTGTTAATCAGGGGTCGGCCCGGTGGCTCACTGTTACAGTGCGCCGCTTGGGAGTGTGGCGGCACTCCCGCCGAGGGTTCGGATCCCACATACAGACCGTTTCCTGCTCACTGGCTGAGCGAGGGGCGGGCACAGCACCGAGGGTTGTGATCCCGTTGCCGGTCCCGGTCCCGTACGGGTGCGACACTGAGGGTTGCGGTCCGTTGCCAGACACGAAAAAAGACAAAAAGGAAAAAAAAAAAAAATTTTGTGTTAATGGCAGAAAAGTTTAAATGGTTGTTTGTAGACCATATATTTTTTTTTTTTTAGAAATCAACATTCCTTGCATTATCCTATTAGTTCTATGATTGCTTTTCAAAGAATACGTTGGTTTCTTTTCTACCCAGCCTTATTACTAATAGGCGTGCTGATATGAGCTATGGGTTAAATGTGTCTCTCAAAAGTTCATGTACTGGAAACTTAATCTCTATTGTAATGGTGTTGAGAGGGTGGGAAATTTTATTATTGTAATTGAAAGGTAGGGCCATTAAGAGGTGATTAGATTGTGAGGATTGTACCCTCATGAATGGATTAATCCACTGGTGGTTTCATGGATGGTCATGGGTGTGGTTATGATGACTTCATAAATAGAACAAGTGAGAAGCTTAGCTCTCTCTTCCTCAGCCCATTCTTGCCACAGGATCCCCTGCATCACTGTAGAGTCACCACTGAAAAAAAGACCCTCGCCAGACATGTTCCTTGGACTGTGGACTTCCCGGCCTCCAAAACTGTAAGAAATAATTTTCATTTCTTTGTAAATTACCCAGTTTCAGGTATTCTGTTATAAGTAACAGAAACAGACTAATACAATATATTTAAGAATAATCCACGGTACATGTGTTGCTATGAAAAAATATAGCATACTTAACAATATCGATTGTGTATACCTTCTATGAATGTCCTGAATTAAATCTACAGTTCCATGAATTACTAATAAAACTGAGGCCATCCTCTATGACTCCATGGTCCTTGCTAACAGAGACTGCAAAGATGAGCAATAAAACAAGAAGGTCCTGTTTCAGGATAATTCTCAATGCTTTTTTATTATTTGAAGATACCTTACTTTATTCAAGATATATTGAATCATTATCAAAATACATTTAAAGTAAAATCAATTTCATTTACATGAATTAGAAATAATAGTTGCATTATTTCACTGGGTTAAGCCTTATAGGATAGATCTGCAAGCAATTTTACATTTTAACCCATCTAAATACATATTTAATGTATATCTACTTGTGCTCAATCACCTAGGAAAAAAAATAAAAGGATTTCTTTTTTTTAAGGAAAAATGTTGTCACTATGTATAGAGAGAGACCAAATGGCCTAAAGGGCTTTCACTCCATCTATTCTTCTAGCTGGTTCCTTCTCATCTTCAGGTTTTGGCTCAAAATTCCCTCCTCAGACTGGCCTTCACTGGGCTCCCTCTCAGATGCTGCCAATTTTTCCCTATCCTATATTACCCCTCCTCCACATATGAGGGATCCTTAAAAAGTTTGTGCAGTCACAATATCTTTTAATTCTATTTTTCCATGAACTTTTTGAAGTATGCTCATATTTCCTTCCTAGCTCTTGTTTATTGTCTTGTTTATTTATTTAATTGTTCAGTGTTTGCCCTAGGATGTCAGCTCCAAGGGAATTTGGCCACAATGGTTTTGTCAGTGCCTTGATCTCCATCTGGGAGTGTGGGCAATAAGTTACTCTACGTGGAAAGGATAAAGGAATAAATGAATAACTTATACATGTGCAGAAAGGTGCCACCTGAAAATGGGCCTATTTTTCAGAATGGCAATTTAAGTCAGGGAAAAACATCCCATCTATCATCTGCTGCCTTTTAAGTGTCTATGGAAAGGAGAAAGAAACCTACTAGTAGTTACCTAGAGAAAGACAAAATATGGATTTTCCTTGTTAGTATTAAATTGCAACTTTGTGACAGAGAGCTGTAGGAAATGCTATAATAGAAAAGAGATATTAGTCCTGTTATGTAAGTGAAATCATTCTGTCACGTGGAGAGTACTGACAGATGGTAGTATAAATCATCCTTATAGCATTTTTAACTGGAAACTTTCAGATACGCCTTTGTTGGAAATCAGTAAAATTCCAGACACAAAGCCAGAATCTCCAGGGAACAACTAACAGTTGCAATGAAATCACAGAAGCTCCAGCATACCAGACCAATGACATTCACTCTTAAAGCCTCTGTAAGGAGGGAAACGATCAACAATACAGTCCATCAAAGGATTTTTCCTTAGACTGTCCGGGAGCAGGAACTGCCACATTTTTGAGGGTCAATCAAACATTCTGGTTTCTGGCCAGCACATGATCTCTCACCACCCAGTGCCTCCTGAACGATTTTAAACATAGACAGCGGGAACAGCCAGCTGGACCCTCGCATCCACTTCCCTTGAGGCACCCACGATTGTTGTTCCTCAATCCCCCTTTTTACTTCCTGTCTTTGCAGATTTTTAAGAATTCTTTAAGACCTATATCAGGTTTTTTTAGTACCTTCATTTGATCGCTGCTGTTGATGTTTGTTCATTTGCACTTCACTTCCCTTAAATCTGGAATGTTGTTCACGTACGTCCTTTCTGAATCACTGACCCTCCCTCCTTCCCCCTTCCCCTGCTTCCTTTTCCACCCACCACACGAAGTCACATACTATGCTGCTTCTCTAGACATCTGAGCTATTTTTTTTTTTTTTTCTATTTTGAGCTATGTTCTAAATTTTTCCATATTCTTTTTCCTCTCAGGGTCTTTTCTTAAAAAAATCTTCCAGGTCACCTTCTTTTGGTGTCGATGCTATTCTCTCACCCTCCCTCAATGACAATTCCTTTCCATAGCAGTCAGCTATCTCAGTCTTGCATGTGTCTGTGGCTGTGGGTGTGCTTACATGTTTTCAAGGCATTAACCCTCAGCACTGAATTTTTGCCTTGGTTTTCTTTTCTGCAGGTAAATCTAGGGATTCTAAATAATCAAATGAACAGCAAATTTACTCCGATCTTGGATATTCTGCAGACACTGTTTTGAATGCTGAAAGGTCAGTTGAAGTCATTAAATCATATGACTTTCTCAGTTAGCTCACCTTTCTAAACCATGAGACAAATGACAGCTTGGTGTAGGAAAAAAATGATGTTTTCACCAATTACGGAAAGGTTTGTGATCTGCCTAAGATTATAAACATAGTCACAAACCTAGCCATGGTAGTTCTTTAAGTTAGTTGTTAGAGTAATGTACATGGCTTACATGTAAAAAAAAACCTATTTTAATGAAAGTTAATAAAATTATAGAATTGTTTAAATTTAGAGATCTAGTTCCCCTAATTTTGCAGGTGAAGAAACTGAGACTCAGAAAGATTAAATCTCTTTGTAAAGTCCAGATCTTTTCTCTGTAATTCCTGTGTTCATTTCATTTTACATTTTGGGACTTCGTACATCCTGCACTCATGACTGACATTGTCCTAAAAAATGTGAGCATAACCCAAGAGATGTTAAAACCTACTTATGTGCCTTATTTATTCATGGTCAGTTGCCTCTACTTGTGTCATAAAAGTGGACAGGTAGTAGAATTTTGTGCCATGATTCTCCTTACACTCTCTCCCGCATGTGGGTGTCGGTGGTCTCCCTGAGCTGCATTATGTACTGCCTGCTGATTCCCCTGCATTCCTCCACACTCACACACTGCGACAGGGATGCAACAGGTGAAAACAGGAAGAAAATGGATCAGTCTCTCCTTTCCTGCATGGGGAGATGTCGGCTGTATTGTTAGCAGGACTCATAAAACACAGTTGGGTAAAGGGAATCACTCCCTTTAGGTCTGCTTGAAAAAGCATCTTTGTGTTTGGATATTTTAAGTATATTTTCTCTCTTCTTTTCTTCCTTTCACAAAGGCTTATTTAACATTACGAGATAAGCATTGCACTAGGCATTTGGAAAACAAAAAGGAATAAAACCACGTTATCTCTCTTCAAGGAGCTTGCAGTCTAGGAGAGGGAGACAAACAGAAAATCATAATAGCATGAAGTAGGTGTTATAACAATAGGAAGCACATAGAGCAATGGGGACACATAATGGAGGTATTTAATCCACAAAAAGAGGTCAAGAAAAGTTTCACTGGAGCCACAGCACCTGTGCCAAGTCTCCCAGGATTCTTAGGAATTGTCTCAGTAAAGAAAGGCAGACAAGCATCCTAAATAGAGAATTGACTCATCATAAACCACGTGGGCCATGGCAATTATTTTGGATTTCATAGGCTGTGTGTCATGAAATCCAAAATCATTAACTAATGATTCATAGCTAAACTTGTGGCTAAACTCATGGCTAAACTCATGTTTACTCCAGAAAGGCCAATACCAGGGATTGCCCTCCTTGAAGGCATTGGTGTTATTTGTCAGTTAATCTGACTAGGCTAGTCTATTCTGCAATAGAAATTCCAAAATCCCCATAGCTTCACACAGTAAAAGTTTATTTCTTAATCATACCAAGTCCAACGAAGGACAAACAAACTCCCTCCATCTTGTAATTATACCATTTAGGACTGCATCCTCCAAAGTTGCAGCAGCGGGAAGAGGAGTGGAGATTTGCCTGGAATGCTTTTAAAGAGCAGTCCTGGAAGAAGTTCACATCACCTTCTACCATTAATCAGAACTCAGTCACATATCCCTAGCCCAACTACAAGGAAGGCTGAGAAATGTAGTCTTCCTGTGTTCTGGTAGTAGAGGAAATAGTGTGTGGATCTCAGATTAATATCTCTGCTATAGGCAGAATAATAGAGAGCATCCTATAAATTAGGTGGTATTCTGAGGCCCTATTTAGAATAAGGCAATTTAAAAACAGCAGAGCTATGCTCTCTCAAAAGGTCGTTCAAATTTAATGTTCCTTAATTTGCATTCTGTCTTAGGTATACAGAATGCAATTGCAAATGAAGAAAAGCAACCGCAAATAACTAACAATTGATGTTCTTCAGAATTGTTGAACTATGTTGGGCACACATTGGCAGAAGGCACTTTCCTTTGTTCAGTAGCCCCTAACTTGGGATTTTCTAGAAAAATAACTTGCAATAGTTTATTTGAAGTCATTGAGATGATCAAGCCAATTATTTTGTCTTTAAACAACTAAAATGGTGGAATTTCTGGATATCAAGACGTAAAGTATAAAAAGGCAAAGATTCTGCTTCTGTATAACCCTCTCTGTTTCCTTAAGGAATCAGATGCTTCCAAGGTACAATTATATGCAAATTATGACTTTGATAATATGTGGGAAAGAGAGCTGAGTAAAGCATGATCCTATCTACAGGTGCTTATAATCTCTGTGAAGAGAATGAGATAAGTATTAACAAACAGCAATGTTGCACAACAGAATGAAATAACAGCATTGGAGAAAACAGAAGAGAAAGGAGCAAGTCAGCACTAGGGGGGATTTGGGAAAGGTTTGGAAGAAAACATGATAGTATGAAAATTGAATTTTGAAGGATGAAGTAAGCTTTGAATAGAGGTAAGGATTAAAAATATTCCAGGATGGTGGAACAGATGAACAGTCACGGCTTTGTGAATTTGAAATATATGTTGTGAAAGGTTCAGTAGCTTTGTATGGCTGGAGCAATGAGTGCTTGAAGGACACAGGTTCCTAACAGGAAGAGAATATTAGAAACGATCATTTTACAGATGAAGAGACCAATATCAAGTGTTCCGATTTCAAGACCAGGGCTCTTTCTCTGTGCCTGTGGGCAGTGAGAGATTGAGGTTATCCAGGTAGGGTAGGGCTGGATTATACAAAGCCAGTTATCTTTCCTCTGCTGGGACCATGGCTGAAAACTTATGAGGGTTAGCAAACAAAATGTAGAATGAGATGAGAAATGACTATTACTAATAGCTGTCATCAGATTTCTTTCTAGGAACAGTCTAATTCATTACCTTGAGATGCAGAGTTACATAGTGGTAGCCTACTTGGCAAAGTAACCTCTGGGTTTGTTTCCTCCTGTATAAAATGGAGTTAATAGTGGTATCTACGTCATAAACCACTAGTACAAGAACTGAGACTATGTATCCATTTAAGGCACTTAGCATGCCAGGCATATGATAAGTGTGGAATGAGTGTTAGGTGTTATTATTATTTTGCTATTGTTGATGGTGTTTCTGGAGGCTGGAAAAGGAGTGAGAAGGCAACAATACCACCAACAAAAGATATAAACTCTGAATGAGACACCTACAGGAGTTTATGACAAGAGGAAAGTAAAGGAGGGGAGAGATACAATAGGAATCCCTAGTAGAACAGTGAAAGCTGCTAGAAATGACTGAGCAACTTTTAATACTAATAATAAAAAAACTCTAATCAACTTTAACTGATTGGTTTCCCATTCGTACTTTCCAGGTTGAAACTAGAAACCAAGTCAAGGATGACTAGGGCACACATAGCCCAAGGAATTTGCAGAGAGAGACCCAAGGAGTTAAGGGCTTCACTAACTGTGACATGGTGGAGGATGGGCCATGAAGAGAGCCTCAGTCAGGGCTCCAGGACTAATATAAAAATTGCCTGGTTAATTGTATTTAAAGAGTTTTGTTTTCCTATGGCTTATATATGTATACTGCTTTCTATTGTTATTTTGTGGTTCAATAAACAAAACAAACTATACAAGGGAACTTCAAAAAATTCTTGGATATAGAGAATTAAAAGCTAATACGAATCTTTCCATGAATTTTTGAAACACACTCATATTAGTATCTATTTCAGTTTAAGTTTTATGGTATGGTGTTGGCTTGAAACATTGCTTCCTGCTAGGTTCAAAATGGATTATGGATTCACAAGAATTGGGGAAAAGTGCTTTGAAAAGTTCATTAGGATTTTGAGACAGAGGTTATATGTCAAGTTTTCTTATCTGATACTTAGGGAGAAGGGCACTGACTGGAAGTCAGGAGATTTTGGACAAATTACTTAGATCCTTCTGAATTATGATTTCCATTTATCTAAAATAAAGCTAATGCCTATTTCACAGAGTCACTGAAATAATAACATATTTCAGTCTGCCTAGTACAGTGTCAGGAACATAGTTGCATTGAAAAAAGCTTGAATGCATTCTTTAAACAAATATTTTTGAAGAGCTGTCATGTGCTAAGTGCTATCCTCAATGCTGAGGACAAAGCAAAAAAGAAAAAAGAAGGTTTTTCTTCCCTTAAGAAGCTTGGTTCTAGTGGGGAGTTGGATAAAAACACAAGACATTTTTTTTAAAAAAGTTATAAACTGTAATAATTGCATAAAGCAAACCACGTGTCTGTGATAGAGAATAGCAGGTAGCAATTCTCTCTATATTTAGATGGGCTTGTTGATTTTATCACTTGCTATCAAGAGGTTACTATTTCTGAATTACATAGATTTAAGAGACTTGTTCTATGTATAAAGTAGATAATAATATATATTTGTTTTTACCTTTCCTTTCAATTCTGACATACTTGCTGTTTGGCCTTGAATGATTTCTGTTGAGTCAAAAAAATCTAATTACTTAGTTACAATGGCTTAGTTTTATTGCTTGTTATGAACGTATAACTTATGCCCACTCTGCCTTCTACTCTGTTCAAATCTGATTAGTTATTTTAGCTTGGAAAGGTAAGTAATTGAGAAGTTGAGGCATCAAGGGATTTGGTCACAAATTGCTGTGATTCATAACATGTTGTTATGAATCATGCGTCAAAGGAAGTGTCTGCTTTGTAAGCTACAGCCTTTCAAATACTGAAACTTGGCAAGTGTCTGAATCATGGACTTATTTATCAGTGGAAAAGTAAACTGATGGTGACTTGAGTCATTTAAATAACCATTGTACTACTCAAACTGTTCTCCTTTCTGCTGTATGGCAGAGCGGCTGGATTTTTAGTTATTTTTAGCCAGATGATAATTTATGTAGGGCTCATTAAATGGTACACACAGTTCTTTCTCTGAAAGGATTTTGAAGGAAAAAAAAAAACATGCCTAAGAGACTTTTTGTAGTTAACTACTCCTCCTTGATCTAAGAACATATTACAGTAGGAAGTTATAAAGAGGGAAGACAGGATAGATTTCCAATTCTGATATTAACCAGTTGGGCCAGCTTCTAAAACTGACCAATATAACAGTTTCTAAAACCTTAGCACAGATTTTGAATTGAGATTCAGCTCAGCCCAGCTTCAAACAATGTCACGGTTAGAAGAGATCTTAGAAGAATAGTTTCTAAACCCAACAGGTGGTCAGAACCGCTCCCAGAGCTTAGAAAAAATGTCCATTCCTGGGTTCTGTACTAGTCACACTAAATCAAATCCTGACAGGGTGGGGCCAAAGAATCTGTGTGTTTATCAAGTTCTCAACATGATGAGAAATTATATTTGGAAATTTCTTTAAAGTGCAGTTGAAGGCTGTGAGGTCCAATGTCTTAAAGAGAACTTAATATTAGAAAAGTAAATGGGAAAGTCTTTTATTCATTTATTCATTTTCTTTTTCAATTAACATTTATTTTCCCATATACATAGTACTAAGTTGGAGGCAGGAGATGCAGAGGTGATAAATATGTTTCCTGACCTGTACTATTCTTGTTAGCATCAAAGGGCTATGATAATGTATATAGGGGCGTGTGTGTATGTGTGTGGTATATATTTATATACAGAGTATACAGTATATTTTTTCCTAGAACACAAAAGAGTGCCTATATTTAAAAAAAAAAAAAACCCATGAGGTACAGATACTAATATTCTAAAACTACTCTTCCTCCTTTTCTCTTTTATCTTAGAACAGGTACAACACATATGATTAACAGATATCCCACATGGGAACAATAAATTAAATGTAAAAGAACAAAAGTTAACATTTGTTAAGTGCTTACACTATTCTAGGTACTGTACTAAGTACCTTATATATGTTCACATATAATCCTCACAGCAACCTTATGAAACAGGGACTAACATTACTCCTATTTCATAATGGATGGACCTGTGGCACAGAAAGTTTAAGTAACATGCCCAAAGTCGTACTGCTTGTAGGGAGTAGTGCCAGAAGTTGAGCTTCAGAGTTGGTGTGCTTACTTACTGACAGAGTGTGGATGTGTTATCCTCTCAAAACTCATGTGGAAATTTGATCCCCAGCGTGGCAGTGTTGGGAGCTGTTTGAGTCATGGGAGAAGATCCATCAAGAATGGATTAATGCTCTCCCGGGGGGGGGGGTAGTGAGTGAGTTCTTGCTCTATTAGTTCCTGTGAGAGCTGGTTGTTTATAAGACCCTAGCACCTCCCCTCCCTCTCTTTCTTCCTTTCACCATGTGATCTGCTTGTACCCGATGGCTACCTGCCCCTTTCCTCCATGAATAGAAGGAGTCGTAATAACTTCGTATAGCATACATTATACGAAGTTATACGACATGAATGGATCAATGCTGTCCCCCGGGGGGGGGGGTAGTGAGTGAGTTCTTGCTCTATTAGTTCCTGTGAGAGCTGGTTGTTTATAAGACCCTAGCACCTCCCCTCCCTCTCTTTCTTCCTTTCACCATGTGATCTGCTTGTACCCGATGGCTACCTGCCCCTTTCCTCCATGAATAGAAGCAGACTGAGGCCCACTCCAGATGCAGCTGTCTCAGAATCATAAGCCAAATAAACCTCTGTCCTTTATAAATTACCCAATCTCAGGTATTCTGCTGTAGCAAAAACAGGCTAATACCCTTTCCATATGATAGTATGTCTGGAATAAAGGTAAAACAAAAATGTTTGTGATAGACACCCCAATGTACATCATTGCTAGTAACAAATAAGACAGTGGTATCCTGACATTCAAAAGAGGGAAATCACTGAGATGACTAAGCATTATAAACTCTCTGTTTCTACTTCCACAAAATACACATCACCATTCCAACAACAAAGACACCAAATATGGGGAGACAGTACACTCTGTAGACTCTGAAGAAAAATAAATCACTGAGAGATTTCACAACAATCAATTTTTTCACTGCACATTAATTAAGGAGATAGAGAGAGGGCCATGGCATGTGATTTACTTAGTTAAATCTTTGAGGGAGGAGAGTTAGTTATCTCATGGAGCCGTGTGCTTTACACATTGACAAAAACCAGCAATGTCAACAGTATGAAATGTGTATCACTCTAACAAAGACAAATGCAATTGCATAGGATGCTCTGTCTGCCTCTGTTAAATGTGACAGAACCTGCTTCATGTCAGAAAAATCAAGAGACTTCTATTTGGCAGCTGGTTCCTGAGTCCTGTTGTTCACATTAACTTATCCTTGGACGTATGGCAATTCATTTCTCAGGAAACTCTCTTGTGGCTGCTCTGGCAGCTGAAAACACTGGACAGCTCTTCCTGACATAAATGCATGAATGTGGCTTACGTGCATATTCTTATGAGAGAAATAAACAAATAGCTTCCTTATTCCTCGGAGTTCCTTGGCCATCTGGGATTCACTCTAGAATACTTTAGAACTTGCTGTCAACTTTCTTCAATTCTGTAGTGTCTCTTACATCATCTCATGTATTAATCAAAGTTTGACTGTATCAGTCAGGTTAGCCTGGGTTATGCTGCAAAAACTAACAACCTTTAAATCTCAGGGGCTAAACCCTACAAAAGTCTGTATCTTACTTATGCTACAAATGCAGCACAGAGGGTATGGGGTATGGAAAGATTGGGCTTAGTATAATCCTGTAGGGACTCAGGCTGAAAGAAGATCCATTTTGACACGTGTGTTTACAATAACCAGGAGAGGAAAAGGGAATGTGGTATTTAAACACAGGCTCATCAGGCTGCTGGAAGAAATTGATGTCACTTCAGATTACCTTTCATGTGCCAAAGCAAGTCACATGACTTTGATTAATTTTTAAGGGAATGGGGAAAATATGTAAAATAGAATATACATCAACAGTCTTAATGGTAAAGGACATATATAGGAATCTTGGACGTGCTGGTGGGTGCTGAGAATTCAGAGACCCCACACCTGGTCTCTTAGATTTCTAGTCATTTGACTTAATGAATATTCTTTCTTGTCTTCAGAGTCTTGTCTTAGAGTCAATTTTGACCACTTAAGATGCTCTCTCTTCTGAAGAATAAGGAGAAGTTGGGATTAGAAGCAAAGCATATGGTTCATGAACTTGCTGAAAGATAAATGTATTGTTTTTAAAAATGAAAACTTAATAGCTTTTACCTAAAAAAAACAAAACAAATGGCAAGTGACTGCCAAACAAACTGCATTTGTTTCCTGCTAAAATCTACTCAAGGCTCTCCACACACGTCTAAAAAGCTTGCCGAGGCAATGCTCGTGTCTACTACCCCCATCATTGCTCAGTCTGGTTTAGGTGGTTGGATTTTTTTGGTTTACTAAATTTTAAGGCTAATTGCATACTGCTGTAGTTGTTCATGGCTGTGGAATGAGCAGTGGTCATGGTCTCATTCTACGGTGGCCATCTGCAGAGCTGACTGTACCATGGAAGAGTTCACCTCTACTGGGCACAGTGCCCCAATTCAACTGCCGCACCGCACAACGTAATGTCTACCCTCATTCCAAAAGCTGTTACATTGCTGATATTATAGTTTCTACTTGGAAGGAAGGGTAAGCTAATTCTACAGTGTTCTCATGGAGGACAAACATGAGAGGAATATTTTAGGTCATTAACAATTTTTCTCTTCACTTTTGATTTCATAAGAGCGTAAGTTGGAGTGTACAGATTTCATTTATCTCACCAGAACATAGAGTGTAATATGCTTGGAAAGAAAAGAGAAAAAGAAAAGGAAATAAGCATTTGTTCTAATTTATTTTTATATTTCAATTCTCTTCTTGGTAAACCCAAGGAAAAGCATGTGCTAATATTCCAACCGATGTTACTACTTTGGGGCCCTCCAAAATAATTTCTCCCAGTGGAAATAGTGGACTTTAAAATCACAGATTTACCAGAGATCCATTAGTACATCGTCATCCAATCTATCAGCAACTCCTGTCATCTCCACCTTCAATTCATGAATCTGACCTTCTTTCACAGCTCCCACCACAAGTACCCTAGTCCAAGCCACCAGCACATCTACCTTGGTTATTAAAGTAGCTTCTCATGTGATCTCCATGATTGTACTCTTGCTCTGCTATGGTCTATTCTCCACCCGACAGCCATAGTGATCTTTCTCACAATAAGTCAGAGTAACTCCTTGTTCATACCCATTCAACGGATTCATTTTACAGACGGAGTGAGATCCAGGTTCTTCTATAGAGGCATGTAATGCTGCATACAATTGACGTCTTGGCTTCTGACCTCAGCCCCTACCACTCTTCTCTTCTATGTCTGTTCCAGCCAAATAGGCCAACTTACTGCTCCAGGAACACTGCAAAAATACTCAAGGTTTTTGTACAATTTTATTTTTATCACTATCTGAAACCTTTTCCTCAAAACATTACCCTTGTGTACTCCTTAACTTGGTTTACATATCTGGTTGGATGTCACCTCACCAGAAAACCTTTTCTTGACAGCCCTATTAATTTTCTATTGCTGTGTAAAAAGCATCCCAAAACTTAGTGGCTTAAGACAATAAATGTTTTGTACCTCGCACAGTTTATGTGGGTCAGGAATCTGCAAGCAGCTGAGCTTAATGGTTCCAACTCAGAGGTTTCAGTCAAGTTGTCAGCCAGGGAGGTAGGCATCTGAAGGCTTGATTGGGGTTGGGGGATCCCCTTCTGAGACACTCACTCTCAGGCTGTAGAAGTACATATTATTACTATTACTACTACTATAATTATTTTTAGTAAACAAAAAGTGTTTGTTAATTTCTTTCTCATTGGAATATGATTTGCATCACTGTGAGACAATTTGTCTGTTCACTGTTGTGTTCTCAGTGCTTAAAAAAGGTTTTCAAAATTATGTGTTTACTGAATTTATGCTCTAGAAGGCAAAGATATTTAGTTATATGTTTCAGTTTGACAGCTAAAAATGTGTTTAAATATATTTAATAATTTATCCATCCATTCCTTCACCCAAAAAGTTTTTGTTGAGTGCTTTCTGAAAATCTCACAGTAGCACCTATTTAAAGCTATCATCTTTTCACCCAGCTATCAATTAGTTTTATATCAGAAGACATTAGAGTTAGGGTAGAAGAACCAAAGAAAGATTCAGAAAAACAAATAAGGAATTAATATAACCTATGATTATACCCTGTGCTATCATATTGGTAATTAGACAATTTATAATTGTTTGTAAATAGTCTCAGTGAGAAATATGTAGGTTAAACTGGTACATCTTTCTATATTAAAAATCATTAACTAATTTTAAATAATTGTAGGAGAAGTACCTGGGTGAGAAATGGTACACAGAAAATGTAATTCAGTAAATGTTAGGTTCGCCATCAACTTCTCTCAAGGTAGTATATAGTGCTTTCTAAGTTTGATTTCAATGACAATTCTAAGATTTTATAACAAAGTGATGAGCCAGAAATAGTAGAGATCTATTACATACTTTCTTTCCAAATTTAGAAGTCAAACACTTAAACAAATTTGAAATATCAAATTTGTATTTTAATTACAAAGTATATGAGAACTCCACAGAATTTCACATTTTGCCCAAATCAATGCAAACCGAGTAGACTGTGATTCACACAGCTGTCTACATTGGCCGTCAACCACAGACAAGTAGCCCAAGGTCCATTTGGAAGAGATCTGAAAACATGTTGTGCCTGTATCACTATATTGATTCTTGCACCTGCAGTTTGCTTTCTGGAGTTGTTTTAAGGGAAACCTCAAGTCCCATTAAACCTAGTGTAATTGATGAAAGGATGGTGGTGTTATGCCACAAGGGAATGCATGTTAACAATTCCTGGTCCACCCAAACACAGGCATGGTCAGACACTCTGTAGTTAACCTGCCTTGAGCCATAGAAACAAAAAAATAGCACACTCCTTTTTAATTGATTTCTTCTAGCAAGAAGCTAGGTGATGACAGAAAACTAGACAAAGTTTGGAAGTACATTGACCTTCCCATTTTATAGAAGGCCACTGCTTTTTTTCCTGACTATATTATGCTTATTTTGTTTTTGCTGCTCATATGAACCCATGCAATGAGGTGTTGCATTTTTTTTTGTTTGTTTAGCATAGTGGATTAAAATTATCATTGCAAAATTATACTCTCTAAGTAAGGAATAAGTAAAATCTATTTCTGCCTCTTGTAAAGAAAAAAACAAGCACTAATCTCTTAAATAAGGTACTTACACAAAATAGATAACAAAAATAACTTTTAAAAGGGTACTTATACAAGACAGATAACTTAAAATTTGGGTTGTTTCAAAGAGATATTACAGAGAGATCAGACAGTGAGTACATTATTAACTACAAAAATATTATGTTAGGAATAATATAAGCACATTAGAAAATAAAGAAGATATCCTACTATTTTCTTTTAAATAATTCATTTAATAAATAAATATATATTATACATATTATGTATCTGACATGTGCTGGGCATTGAGGATACAAAGCAGACAAAACGTCTAAGTGCTCTCTGAACTCCTGGTGCTTATGTCAGCACTGAGTTAGGGAATGCAAACATTAAACAAATCATCAACACTAAATATGGGGGCAGGGGTATATCTGTACAAGTGCCTTGACAAACAAATATAGTGATTCATTCATTCAAACGATATTTATGGAGACCTACTATGTGTGCCACTTCTTTTGGGCACATAGCAATGAACACAAAAGGCAAAAATCTCTGCTTTTAGAGAAGCAATACACAAAATAAGTAGACACATTCTAGGGAAGAGTATATCAAGCAGAGGTGTGGTGAGTCATAGGAGCAGATGTGATCAGAGAAGTTCTGAGTTGAGGTAGGACATAGAAAAGGTTGAGCCTTCTAGCCCATTTCTGGGCCATTGGCTTTTATCATGGTGAGATGGGAAGTTGTGGAGGGCTTTGAGGAGTGGCCTGGACTGGCATGTCTTAAAAAAAATCACTCTGTCTGAAAAGAGCCAAGGGAGAAACAGGGAGAACAGAGTGAAGTCTATTCGCATTCCAGGCATAAGCAAGGGTGGCTCAGATATCGGTGGCGACATTGCAGGTAGTTTAAAGTGGTTGTGTTCTGGATATAATTTCAAGGGAGAGCAACAGAGGTGGCTGCTGGATTACATAAGGAATAGGAAAAAGGAAGAGTCAGGGGTAACTCTAGGGAACTTTCGAAACAGTGAGAACTTTTCAGGAAGTCTTCCTTAAGAGAGTAAAATTGAGCTGATATTTGAAGGGATAACAGGAATTAACCAGAAAAAGAATAAGGATGGACAGAACACATGGTTTGAGAGATGATTATTTTCCTAGAACATCTTCTCCTAAGATAATGAAAGGGAGTCTTTTGTTTACTGAGCTATTTATTAACAAAAAATATTGAAATTAGAGTAGATTTATTATACCTGTAAAACCTTTAGGGAAAATATTATTCTTAAAATTTTGAACCATAAAAACAGTGCAGATGGCACCCTATATTAATCAAAAATTCTTAAATTAGGCTTTACACTTATCAGGTTTATTGTACATAAATTTAATAAACTTCATTTCAAAACTACTATAAGGGAATATTTTCTTGACAGTATTCATCTGTACCCAAGAAGAGAAAAACACAAGTTGTGTATTCCCAAAATTATATTACATTGCTTTAACAACAATAGTAAGGAATAAAGAATAGTATATGTGTTGTGTACGATAATGCCCTGACGGTTCAGGTGACTTCTACTGTAAATAAATTAGGAAACATCCAGTTTGCTTATAAAGATTCAAGGCACGTGTTTAACCTGGATGGATATGAGCTATATTAAATCTGGTCACATATTAAGTAAATCCAAGTAAATATGTACAGCATCAGCAAATATGTGCAATATTCCCAAACATTTTCACTTTCTGTTAAATATTTACATCTGTTAATAGTTTCAGGTTTATTTTACTCATAAAGTAATACTCATACTTTGCACATCTCTTCTCTGTTTCCTAAATACAATATTTATATTAAAGCAGTCATAACAACATGGCAGTGCCACGTATGTTGCGTTTAATGTATTTTAAATCACTGCACTTGCCCTTTTATTTTACTTCGATTTTTATGGTTTGTGTTTTCGTTTTTTAGAAGAGCTTGTAGAAGTGCTTAATCTTAGAAGAGTTATTAACCAAATTTAGAAAATTAGGTTATTCAAACTGCCCAAAGCAATGATAATAAAAGACATCAAAGGCTTTGTATTATGCTATTTTTAAAACTAGGAACGGTCAAGTTGGGTTTAATTTTTCCAAAGCAGGAAACCAGAAGTAAGTATCAGAGCAGGATGTATAGAATTATGATGAGGAAGCTCTCCCGGCATGAAGCTGATAGAATAAAGGGAAGCCTGTCAGGAACACTTCTGGCTACAGGCTCTCATTCTAACGTGATGCATCACATCTTCTTGAAAATAGTGGTAAACTACCCTGATCACGTTCTCCAGGGTTTGGAAACTCAGATATGCTTTGGGGAGAAAAAAATGGAATCATTTTTCCTTCTGTGGTTGAGTTACATTGAAATGACTTGTGTGATGATTCAAGACATTGTCAGTTTATGTAAATCGTCATTTAATAAGTCAGTTTAGTTATTAACAAAACAACTCTTACAATAGTGGTTAGCATTATGTATTTATGTATGTATGTGTTTTATATATATATATATATATAATTATTTTTATTTGATTTTTTTGGCATTGGTTTAATGTGTGTGTGTGTTTGTGTATTTTTTTCCCCTCAATAAAGACATTTCTTTTTATTTCTTTTTTTGACCAGTAAGGGGATTGCAACCCTCGGCACAGTTTTGTCTGCACCAATGCTCAGCTAGTGAGCGCACTGGCCATCCCTATATAGGATCCGAACCCGCAGCCTCGGTGCTACCAGTGCTACACTCTCCTGAGTGAGCCACAGAGCCAGCCCTAAAGACATTTGTTTTCTACTTCTAAAGCCATATTATTAACCAGGTGACTCTTGCAATTGCTAGGCTTTTGGGAATTTTCTTAGGGCAATTTTCTGAAGGGAGGTACATGCCAGGAGAAGAGATGAGAAACCATTGTTGCAGCTATCTTCCGTACAGGCCAGAATGGTTGATTTTTATACAACTACCTAGACAAAATTGTGGCCTAATGTTACCAGCACATCTCTCAGACCTGTGGTATGCCAAATCCATTTTATCTTAAGGTTATATGGCAGTCTAAAGGTAAAAGTAATTCACAAATTGTAAAAACCATAATAATTAAAGCAAACATGTCATGTTCAATTCCTGGTTCATGCTTTTTTTTTTTTTTTTTTTAATCCTGGCTATGTTGTGTCATTAATGTCTCGCATTCACCTGAATTCCTTTCCTTCCTGCAGCTGCTAAGTGTTTACATAATGGCAAGCTCTCTTAAGAGAGAAATCATTACGAATAATCACCTAATGTTCACATGATCCTACCATTTTATAATTGCTTTTTCATGATGCTCTTTTAAGAGTTCTCTGGAGAAAAAATAGAATCTATTATTGCTATAGTCTGTGTCCCTCCCAAAATTCATATGTTGAAACCTAATCTCCAGTGTGATGGTGCTAGGATGAAGGGACTTTGGAAGGTGATTAGGTCGTGAGGGTGTAGCCCTCATGAATGGGATTAGTGCCCTTATAAAAGAGACCCCTGGAAGCTAGTTAGCCGCTCTGCCACGTGAGGACACAGTGAGAAGATAGCCAGGTATAAACCAGGAGGTGAGCCCTCACCAGACAGTGAATTTACTGGTGTCTTGATCTTGGATTTCCAGTCTCCAGAATTGTGAGAAATAAATTTCTGTTGGTCATAAGCCACCCAGTTTATAGTATTCTGTTATAGCATCCTGAATGGACTAAGACAATTAATATCTCCATTTTACTGATAAGAAAAATGGAGGTTTTAGAAATATTGAATCTATATGTACTTTGAACTCATCTTTGTACATATGAGGTGACATACTGTGACATGGACTATTGCTATTATTACTATCTCATTGCTATTGGGGTTCTTCACTGTAACTCAACATACTGTATACTTTTGCCCAAGTAAAATCATTTCCCTGTTAAAGTTTTCTTTGCAAAATCTGTTTATAATGAGCTTCCTTTCATCTACTTGCAGCATGCTTAAGGAACCCTCCAAGCAGGGACTGCTAATGGTTTTTATAAAGGACTGTCATCCCTTGCATTCTTCACACCTGGTTGAGTTTAAAGTACCAGACTGTGTCAGCTTACTGCATAACATGGTCTCAATAAACCTACCAACTGGATACTTGGCTCAGTTGCATTTCAAAAGCCTTACACTGGCTACAGGGGCATTTGAGGAATATGTCCCCTCTCAGTGGGAACATGTGAAAATCTAAATGCAGTTTTGGCCCTAGTTAGAAGAAAGGCTCAGAAACATCAAGGATTAGTGAATGTGTGAATCCAAAATCTGCCTTTAAACCCATTTTAACAACTCCCCTTTAACTCTGTGAGAAGTCGGAAGTACTGCAGCAAAGGTCAGTCTTTGGTGCTGAGTTTTAAGTTCTTATATAATGCTGGTGACCTTCATTCAAGAGTGAGGTCTGCCAAGGGCAACCCTTTAGATGGCAGATAACTCAGTTGTAATAGCGAATTCAGGACTGAAGAGTTAGAGCTTATTGGCAAATAGACTCAATTTAGGTGTGAGCTGTTGTGCTGAAGAAAAGTGTTATCCTGACAGCCTGGAGTCAAAGTTCACCTTTGTATTCAAATTTTACAGTACCAGCCTTTTCCTGGAGTCCCATCAATAGATGGATAGAATATTGCTCTGTTTTTATAATAGATATTCTAGCTCTTAAAACATACTGTCTGTCTGCCTGGGTACTGAAAACTAATATCTCTCAGTTGTTCTCCAGGGATAGAGTCCTTCTTACATTGAACATAAGAGCAGGACATTTTATATATAGGAAAAATAGATAGTTGAATATCACCTTATATGAGGGACTGTGAAGGCCTATCTAACTGTTACTGAAACTCCTACAGCCATTTGCTCACAGCTCAATAGCCAATAATTGAGAGACAAGTGTTGGTGTAAGGACAGGTATCCTTTAATCATGAAGCTGGCAGCCTGGGGAAATGGTGGCCTTATGTCTCAAAGATAATCTCCACTTTTACCAGACGTGTCAAAGGTTTTTATAGGGACAAAGGGTTTTAAGGGTGGTAGGGGGCTGATTCATGGTGATCTAAGCAGGGACGTGCAGGTATAATCATAAAATTTCAGATAAACGTCAAAGAACTTCCCGGGTGGGAGCTGATTCATGGTGATCACACTCCATAAAGTCAAGTCATAGATTCAGTTTCTGTTAACCTCAAACAGATCTAGTTAGTAAGATAGTAAAGAATGGCCATCTGGGTTAATAATTTCTTCTATAGTTATCCTATGCACAGTGTGAGCAGAAGTCATTATGTTCTAGCAATCATGTGAACAAGAGTCATTGTATTCTAATGTCTGGCTGCAAGCTATGCAGTTTTGGTTACAAGAGTAAGAAAAAAAACAACTTTTATTTTTATTTTTTATTTTTTAATCTTTTAATTTTTATCTTTTTTAAAAAAATTAATTTTATGTTGTTTTGTCAATATACAATGTGGTTGATTATTGTGGCCCATAACTGACACCTCCCTCCTTCCTGCCTGTTCCCCCCTCCCTCCCAACAACCTCATATCCTTTCACTTGTTGTATCAACTTCAAGGAATAGTAATTGTTGTGTCTTCTTCCCTCCCCCCCCAGTTTATTTGTGTATTTATTTATTTATTTTTAGCTCCCACAAATAAGTGAGAACATGTGATATTTCTCTTTCTATGCCTGACTCATTTCACTTAATATAATTCTCCCTAGATCCATCCATGTTGTTGCAAATGGCAGTATTTCAGTCTTTTTTTTAGCAGAGTAATATTCCATTGTGTAGATATACCACATTTTCCATGTCCACTCATCTGATGATGGACATTTGGGCTGGTTCCAACTGTTAGCTATTGTAAATAGTGCTTCAATGAACATTAGGAAACAGGTATACCTTTGACTTGATGATTTCCATTTCTCTGGGAATATTCCCAGCAGTGGGATAGGTGGGTCATATGATAGATCTCTCTGCAATTGTTTGAGGAACCTCCATACCATTTTCCATAGAGGCTGCACCATTTTGCAGTCCCACCAACAATGTATGAGAGTTCCTTTTACTCCACAACCTCACCAGCATTTATCATTCACAGTCTTTTGGATATTAGCCATCCTAACAGGGGTGAGATGTTATCTCAGCGTGGTTTTGATTTGCATTTCCCAAATGCTGAGTGATGTTGAGCATTTTTTCATGTGTCTGTTAGTCATTTGTATATCTTCCTTTGAGAAATGCCTATTTAGCTCTTTTGCCCATTTTTTAATTGGGTTACTTGATTTTTTTGTTGTAAAGTTGTTTCAGTTCTCTGCATATTCTGGATATTAATCCTTTGTCAGATGTATGTTTTGCAAATATTTTCTCCCACTCTGTTGGTTGTCCTTTAACTCTGTTAATTGTTTCTTTAGCTATGCAGAAGCTTTTTAGTTTGATATAACCCCATTTGTTTATTTTTCCTTTGGTTGTCCATGCTTTTGGAGTCATCTTCACGAATACAACACCATTCAATGCAATACCCATCAAAATTCCAATGACATTTTTCTGAGAAATGGACAAAACTATCCAGACATTTATATGGAATAACAAAAGGCCACTCATAACCAAAGCAATTCTGGAGAACTATCCAGACATTTATAAGGAATAACAAAAGACCATGCATAGCCAAAGCAATGCTGAGCAAAAAAAAAAATAAAGCTGGAGGCATAACACTACCTAATTTTAAACTATACTACAAAGCTATAATAACCAAAACAGTATGGTGCTGGCATAAAAACAGACACACTGATCAATGGAATAGAGAATCCAGAAATCAACCCACACACCTACAGCCATCTGATCTTTGACAAAGGCACCAAGCCTATACACTGGGGAAGAGACTGACTCTTCAGCAAATGGTGCAGGGATAACTGGATATCAATATGCAGAAGAATGAAACTAGACCCATACCTCTCACCATATACTAAAATCAA